>NC_051120.1:2101320-2122205 GCF_014839805.1 Manduca sexta
TATTAGTTGTGTCGGTGAAGAATAAAGTTTTTCTTTCATTAAATAAAACGCAATAGCGCGCCGAATTATTAATGAGATCAATGAGCAATGGAAGCCATTAAAACCTAAATAAACGATTGACAAAAGCATTTAAAAGTGTCCAAGGAAAATAAACGTACGGCCGGGAGTACATCAGATAGTAGGTGGTTTTAATTGAGCTACACTGGTCTTTCTGATTTATGAGATGGGCCCGCCAAAAGTTATTCCCATTTCGCGCCTGGGTTACGTGACATACGGGTTTTGGGAGCGGGCAGTAATGTACTATGATATTTTAAGGTAATTTTGTGTTTTATGGTATGCTAAACTTGTATTTGTATTTGTAAATAGATTTGAATTTTAATAATATATTATTTGATGCACGTAAGCGATTTTTTGCTTATTGTAATATGATCTTTCATTAGGTAACTTAAATTATTGTTCTGTAAACTATTGTAATTTTTTTTTGATCTTTAAAACAGGAATAAAATAAGAACCTGACAAAGAAATTCATGAACTTTTTGTTGTTGTAATATCTTCATTACTTAGTATTAGTTTTTCATCACGGCATAATTTCGTAAATCAACAGATTAACGAACAATACTTCGAAAGTTAATGCAACAGAACGAATCCATCTCTGTCAGCGATAATATATGTTAAAATAGTCACCAAAAAATGACTGACAGGTACAAAAAATGTTTGCAACATACTATCATTCCTATATACAAAAAAATAATTCATTCCTTTCAGTACCATTTTTCCGACCAACAAGTTCGACAACACGTTCGCCATCCTTTATGCCCGTGTGTCACCCGTCACAGATCCACACAGCCGATACAACAGTGTTACTCCCAACCTCTTTTACAGTTTGTTTTATGTTACATTTTAAATGGTTTAAAATAAAATATTATTACCATCACGATTGAATTTTCATCACTGGCCAGCCTTAGGCGTGATGATCATCAACTGCCTTTGTGATATCAGTTTTTGAGATAACAGATTGATTAAGCGAGGTTTTGTCTGACTCGATAAAAATATTACGGTTAGTTAAATCTGTTGAATAACAAACTCAGGATGTTTGTTTGAACACCTTTTTGATAATTATTGGTTCATTGTCTATTGAGTTTATATATCTAACCATTTATAATACTCATGTTCGACAAAAATTATACAGATTTCTTCTTCACAAAGAATATCTTACCCACTACTAATTAAAGGAAGAAGTTTATTGTTGGAACATAATTACAAAATTAAAAACAAAGTCTTACATAACATAAATAATTATTGCATCCACAATGAGCCTCTCATTCGGCTCTATACTGCAAATATAAATCAATTATTGACTTATCATGTTTTATATAATTAAACGAAAATACAACAATTCATCCCCTGCCTATCCCTCCGACCCAATCAAAACAGCACCGAATGTAAAACAGAAACATAATAAGCCGTATAATGTGGAAGCTCAAAGAGAAATACTTTAAAATGATAATAAAGTTTCTCTTTTTAGCGACCAGCGCGCCGTGACCCGGCCCGACTCCTGTTTAACACCTGTTTACATGCGGCCGGATTGGTTTTCATATAATTTTTAAAAGAAAAAATCCTTCCTAACCGAATTTCGGCTGCGGCCAATTTCAACGAAGATTAGCAAAATACGCAGGATATGTTATAGTGCACAAATGTGTGCAGTACACAGGTGCAGTACACAATTCCTTCTCTCATAATGAACTGAATCCTTCTAGCCGAATTTTTGGCCACGGTGACCAATCTCAACGGAGATCAGCAAAATACGTAGGAGATATTATAGTGCACATTATTCTTTTTTTTCAATACTTCTGCGTGTCAGTTGTGTTAGTGACTGATAGTAATTTCTTTCTTTAAATTAAAGGCAATAGCATTATTAATTATTTTTTAAAACGGCTTTCACATGTGTCAATCTATAACATATATTGAAGACAGTATACACACGTGAGTTAAGCCTTAAATGACTTTCTTTTATAATTAGGTAGAAAGATTATAGGTGTCCTGTGTTCGAGTCAGGCGACATTTTGAATGAGTATAAATATGTTTGGTTTAGGCGGTTGTCAGGTTCGCCTCTCCCAAAGGCCGCTTCTGTCAACCAGTATGAAGATAAAAAAATAGCAAAACACCACTTGAAACAAAATTAGGTTATATAAACAAATTAATCAAACCTGAACTGTATTGCTAAGCAAATAAAACAATTACGAAGATGAAAGGAAAAATGCCAAAGCGCTAAAGCTAAGCGTTTTGTTTTATTTTTGATATTCCCATATGTTATTTGTTTAGTTTTGATACTTATTATTAATCGTACTTGTTTATAATGTTGATTTTCTTTTTTTTCCTTATACGCTTGTACCTAAGCATGTCAGTCTAGAAATTTTCCCGCCCTCACACCCACCACTACAACTCCTGTAAGCCAGGATCAGCAGTGGGACGCTTATGACACCGAGCAGTGAAGCTCGGCGAGTCTCAGGGAAAACTAATTTGTCATTATCCCGCAAACGAAATTAACAAATAGAAATATAGGAGGAGTTCGAGTTGTAATGCATATCAGTCTGTGGCAAATAAATTATTTTTTCTTTCTTGTTTCTAAAATTACGTTTAAATAAAATGGACGCCATGTAAGCCGCGAGCCTCGCTGGTGTGAAATCAGTACCGTGATAAGGTAACTACCATTCTTTAACCGGGATCCCGCTCGTCGTACGCCTTTCGTATCAATTAAAACGACGACGCAATCTCTGCTTTAAATTGAAACCATAGACGCTCGCTTTTAACTTGGTTTTGTTTGACAAAGGTCATCGGAGTGTACAGCCTAGTTTGTTTTTTAATGAAATGTAAAATAGGTTTTGGAAATTTATATTGTAACAAATCTAATTCATTCTAGATAGAAATGATACATCATTGATTTGTAACATTGTGAAAATGTACACTCTTACTAAGTACGAAACATAAAAAGTGAAATAAAGTTACGATTAACTAGCCAAAGGGCTCAACTAAGTGTCATACTAACAAGACAGCTCCTAAACCAATGACCTTTTCAAATCGTTCACAGCGCGCGGTATTAGCATATGCAAATTTTATTTTAATTAGCTCTACATTATAAAAATGTCTAATAATCATATCAATGTATTTATAAATAAATTAATAACGTTCCGTTTCGGATAATTAATCTATGCGGTTGCACCAACTGTCACGACGCGTCAGTTGCGTGAAACGGAACGTCACAGAGAGCGCTAATCGCGAGATTGGCCCGTACGATACCGAGCCGTCATGGAGAACAAACGTAGGGGAATGGATTAGTTTTTTAATTATACATTATGATAAGTTTTTGTTTTAAGCGCAAAATTAAAAAGAAAATATATAAATAGAGGAGAATAACAAAATAAACTTTTTTAAATTGAACGGGGCTTTCTCTTTGGATAAACAAACTCTTCCAGACCAGGAATAAATGTAAACAATTTTGAATATAGAACGTTTTTTTTTTAAATTACCGAACACACCAGAGAGCAATAAACCAGTGCGTACAATTTAAAATATTCGGTACATTTACAAAATTGTAATTTTAAATTTAGAATAAAGGGATCTTATAACTCTTCTGGATTCCCACAGGGAGCGTTGACGGCCAATGATTTAGACCCTGTACGCTCCTTAATTAATACGAGCTGAGAGAACAGTGCCATCCTTTTCTAACCTACGCTTTTATGGCTGTAAACTATCGTCATCTCTTTTACTCCAACAGTAAAATTTACTTTGAAGAATATTGAGACATCTCCCTTTGCGAGTGATTTATGTAATGTCGGCGGGAAATTTTATCGATTTGTTTACTTTTAAAATTAGTACTAACTAAGTCACGTTTACCGATTTATGTTGTTATGCTAATGCGCTGTCGATATCACACTTATGTTTTATAGTTTTAAAAGCAAAGGATAAACGCATTGAATTTTAAATGTTTTTCTATGATTGTTTTTAATTCTTTGTCTATGCCGCTTGTAAGGAGATTTTGTTATGGCCGGTGGTTTTATTATAAATCGGACCGAGTATGAAGGTGTTACATTGCAAAATGAATTGTTAATATCATGTTGGTTCCTATATACATGTATCTTGAATACAATGATCTGTGCTTTTATTTAAGAAATAAGTTTAGTTTCATCTACGATTGTATAGAACTCTACCGAGAATTTTATCATTTCTAAACACTAAAATAATCCCAGTCTTACATTATAATACATATGAAACTATATTGTTGCACAACTGAAGAAAAAGAAATATGAAATAGTGGAAACCTATCTTACCCATACATTACCATCACAGCAAATAATTTATTATTTTATTTTATTTTGGACAACAAACAGTCATATACATCAACAAGTAAAATTAGCTTATATTTTACAACTCGCAGACTTTGAAAGCCAACACTTAATTTAAAAACTATTACAAATAAAAGGATCACTTTTCGAATCGCACATTATCTTTGATTGGTATCATTAGTAATTTAAATAACAAATTAAACTTTTTGACAACAAAACTTAATAAATAGTTTTTAAGTGTTTAGAGCAAGCATCATAATTGCCTGAAAAAGAAATCTCTTAATTTTGTTTTAAATTGTGGTAGTGAATTATTAACCCGGCGAGCGTGTGGCGGGGTATGTCATGCCCCCCATGTTAATTACTGGCGTATATTTTTTGTGCCTGACTTTCAAACTTATAGTCTCTTTGAGTAGCTGGAGTTACAGGGTTGCGGAAGGTAATAGTGGCGTGATCACAGTGTCGCGGCAACCTGCATTCGAGTTACACGCTTGCAAACTGAGTTCGGGTACGTGATACCCCGCCTCATAGCTGGTGTGACAAAAACTAAAATTGCTTTTTCTGCTATTTTAACTTATTTTCTTTGTTTAATTGTAGATTTTAATAGAAAATGGATGTTGAAAATAGAAAAAACAACTTCGGTCTATGATAGAAGATCTACTTACTAGAACAGGGTTTCGCAAACTTTTAATTAGTGCGGACAACTAATGCCACATTAAGCGACCTTTTGCGACCAAAGTCGTAATGTTTGGGTTGATGTTGTTCAGTTGGATTCTTAAATTTGTTTTTACTAGCAGTTTACTTCTGTATTTATTTTTTAGATATACAAGAGTGCAAAAGCGTGCACTTTATAGTTTTTCTTTTAACTTTTATTTTACTTGCGGATCCCCTGAGAGGGGCCCACGGGCCCCAGGAGTCCTATGTTTCGTGAAAATCAGGGCAAAGACACTAAATGGACCGATTTCATCCGTAACTTAGGCTTGGCTTTTAGTTTACGAACACCTGAAGATGTGAAAAGACAAAAATATATATTTCGATTTATATACGTCAGAGAATTTCTTCCCAGATCAACGAATCACTTTCATCGACTCAAAATGTTCCTGTTCATTTTATTAGATGTAGAGATTACCCCAACAAAAATAATCATAAGACAAAATACTCATGAACAAGCTGAGGAAAGGCTATTAGTGTGGAGCATGCAATGTTTTTTTGCAAAAACTGCACAGATTTTCTGTCCAGTTCCTAAGATGTTCCTACATTGTATTGTGATATTTTTAGTTTATAAAGAAAATTATTTCATATTCTATCATACGATTAAGTTTTTTTATCATAAAACTGGTTTTACTTTAGTTCCTTTTAGTTTTTAAGAGACTGAAAGTGTTTGTTTGAAATTAAAAGTGACTTATTTCCATCGAGGTAAAAAATAAAATTGTTAAAATGGCGCGATTGTTTTATTTCCAATGCGTTATGATGGTATTGTCTTATTATACCAAAAAATAAATAGTATAATACTTCTTCAGAAACAAGTTTTATAGCCAATTTTTTTAAGGGGTTTGTCATACCCTGCCTCATACTTCTTGTTACATTTTTTCACCACATGCTCGCCGGGTTAAACATGTCAATATGAGATATTTTTTATTATAAACAGTCAAACAACGAATACACGATCAAATACATGATTGTAACCATATGAAAGAAGATAGGCAGTTGTGATGCTTACCGTGAGCAGAGCGGCTCATTATAAAATTAAAATAAAACACCAGCCCTATATTATATATAGGCCAATGCTGCACACGGGCCTCCTCTACTGAGAAGTTTAAGGCCTTGGTCTACCACCCTGGCCTAGTGCAGGTTGACAGACTATAGAGGTCCTTCAAACAGAGTACAACGATGTTCGCACAAAGTTTTACCGCAAGAATTAAACATACAGTGGTCCTTAGCCAAACTCTGGCGTACAAGAGTAACATTTTAATATATTTCTATCTCAATATGGTATAAGCATTCTAAATCATCTTATTTAGAAAGTGACATGTTATCATACCCAATATTGAAAGGCTGATTTACTTAGTGATGTACTTTAATAATTGAAACTAGTGTCAAGATACGGAAAAATGAGTTGATTCTAAACAATATGTGCATATACGCCTTTCATCCCCGAAGAGGTAGGCAGAGGAGCAATTAGTGCACTCACTTTCCGCCGTATTCGCTCTATGTATTTCGTCCTATGATGTGATAGGAAACCGAGTCTATCGCCATATCGGGTAAAAATTTTAAACTCTTTGCTGATACTGACGAAACAAACCCAATATCACTTTCCCCGACCCAAATTGAACTCAAAACCTCAGTACTAAAGTCTTCAGTTTAGTTGTAAACAATACATATAAACTACATATCGAAAATAATGTCGCTTAAGCTATTTCAACCGTCAACATCCGTAAGCCAATCTTCAAATAATTGCCTATAAATCAAACACTTCCCAAATACCATAGACAAATGACCGATAAGTCATAAAAATCTAAACAACGGCCAGTTTGTTATGAAAAAATAAATGTCATAAATACAGAAATAGCAGTCGGAAGCGAGTTAATAAGCTACTTAGCGTAAGGGCCGACACGCGAGCGCGTTGTGGGCGCCGATCGCGAGCTTTGTGTCCACACGAAGGCTCGACACGCGGCCTGGACGGCGGTTACACTAAAACGTATAACATAGTACTACTTATAGTGGTACTAGACTTGTTTGTTGACATTGTCGGTTAGGACTATTGTGTTGAAGAATATGTTTGTTACGTTTCTCCTATCACAGTGTGTAGTTTGATATAACAGTGTCTGTCTTGATAGGTTTTTTTATTGCTTGAATGACGAGACGAACTTGCTATTCGCCTGATGGGAAGTGACACGACATAAACAGTAGAATCACTATCCAACACCTTGAATTACAAAGTATTGTTTGGTATTCCACTGCGCTCGCCATCCTGAGACATGAGATGTTAAGTCTTATTAGGTCCAGTAGTTACACTGGTTACAATTTCCTTCAAACCGGAACACAACAGCAAATACACATTGCTGCTTGACAGCAGAAATATACCACTTTGCTTATTTCTCCCATTAAGTACGGCGAGCATTGTATTCCAATTTGTAGCAGTAGGTATTCTTAGACATTGATTTTAATGTTTGTAATGCTAATGTTAAGGAGCAGTCTATGTATTACCAATCAATTAATTTAAGCATTAATTATAGTAAAAATTCATTCTTAAATCTAACGAAAATAAATCATCAATTTCACACAAGCCATAAAACACCAGAGACAATACTCCATTAAAAAGCCAGAAACAAAACAAGGCACCTAATAATTCAATGGTAAACAATTAAATATGGAATTGGGGTGGCCATATGTTCCAACCGACGCGCAATATGGCACGGGTCCGGTGCTGTACCGTGACCCCTGGCCAGGTGGGTGCCGTAATCGCTTGATCGCTATTGTTATTTAGATCTTAGGTTGGCAACATTGTTTTTAAAAAAATACCGAGGAATATTTTCGCCGTATAAAAAAAAGAAATATTTTTATTTCTACTCGCCAAATTAATACGGTAATCGCTTCATAATTCGCTCTTAAAAAGTGATTTTTATATCTATACTATTATATAAAGCTGAAGAGTTTGTTTGTTTGTTTGTTTGTTTGTTTGTTTGTTTGAACGCGCTAATCTCAGGAACTACCGGTCCGAACTGAAAAATCTTTTTGCGTTGGATAGCCCTATGTTCGTGGAGTGCTATAGGCTATATATCATCACGCTATACCCAATAGGAGCGGAGCAGTAATGCCTAATCTCAGGAACTACCGGTCCGAACTGAAAAATTCTTTTTGCGTTGGATAGCCCTTTGTTCGTGGAGTGCTATAGGCTATATATCATCACGCTATACCCAATAGGAGCGGAGCAGTAATGGCTAATCTCAGGAACTACCGGTCCAAACTGAAAAAATATTTTTGCGTTGCATAGCCCTTTGTTCGTAGAGTGCTATTTGCTATATATCATCACGCTATATCTAATAGGAGCGGAGCAGTAATGGCTAATCTCAGGAACTACCGATTCGAACTGAAAAAATCTTTTTGTGTTGAATAGCCCTTTGTTTGTAGAGTGCTATTTGCTATATATTATCACGCTATACCTAATAGGAGCGGAGCAGTAATGGCTAATCTCAGGAACTACCGATTCGAACTGAAAAAATCTTTTTGTGTTGGATAGCCCTTTATTTGTGGAGTACTATAGGCTGTATATCATCACGCTATGACCAATAGGAGCGGAGCAGAAATGAAACATGTTGCAAAAACGGGGACAATTTATTAGTTTGAGAGCTTCCGTTGCGTGCGCTTCGCAAACGGTTAGAGTTATGCAACAATGATGTATGACGGGATTGTTCCTCTTAAAAGTTCTAAAAATATATTATAAAACAAAGACCTCCAGTGCATCTGTCTGCCTGAACGTGTTAAACTCAAAAACTACCCAACGTATTAAGATGAAATTTGGTATGGAGACAGTTTGAGACCCTGGGAAGAACATAGGCTCCCGGGAAACTACTACTTTTATAACGGAAAACTTTAGCCTGAAAAACTTTATAACGCGGGCGGAGCCGCGGGCAAAAGCTAGTCATAAATAAATACGAATAATCTTTTTCAATCTTAGAATGCGGCAATGTATGATTTCAAAAAAGGTTCTTTTTTCAAATTCCAAACGGAACATAAAACTCACTCGACCACAAATTACACGTTTGACTATGGTTTTAAAAAGTTTCAAGCAAAAAGGTCGTAATTATAACGAGGTGGTGTAATAGCAGGTCAGCTGGTGACCACCAGTTCGTGAGGACCACCATAAAGTTAGCGCACTATGTTCAACAACATAATCTGATGGTTTTCCTTTATTTTGTTTCCTAATTTTTGTAGCTTGTTGTGTGTAGGCATTGTTAGTAGTTTTACTTTGCAGTGCTAATATTACGTTCATATTTTATTATACTTATAAGCAAAGGTTGTTATATAATAGTTGTCTATGATATTGAGAGCATTAAGACCGCCAATTGTGCAAATTGTTGATTAAAGTGTTTATGTTTATAAAAACTAATATTGCAAGCAAAATCACTTCTTCCATTCCGATCCATCGAGCGATTTTCATTGCCCTTTCAAAAGCTATAACTTTCATGTATTCTGAGGGAATTTTGACTACATCTTATCCCATAAAACTATTAGAATAGTCAAGCAAAACGTACATCATAATATTCTGCACTTATGACGGTTAATTTTTAGTCTAGAATATTAAATTATTCTAGAATCTACTCAGGTGGTCTTTAATGTTTCCTTCATCTAACACTAATTGAGTCAGTTGCACGCTTTACGTTAGAATATTAATATCAGCCCTTTACGGCCGCTTGTGGGCCATAAAAGATGTTTCAAGAACATCATCACACCTTTTTAATTAAAAAGAATGGGTAGACCATTTTTGTATGGTTTTTAATAGATTATTTCTGGAACGTATGCAATAATAATTCCTATTACCCTTACTAATATTAATGTTAGTTTGTGAAGATGTTTGGTTTGTCAGAAGTGAACGCAGTGAAAGCTGAACGGATTTGGATGAAATTTGTCGCACGAAGAGACCATGTTCTGAACTGTATACAATCCTTTTTATTCAAGAAAAGAGTTTAGGAACCATATATTTCTGAAAAGTATAACCACGTAAGCTTAGCATTGGCATCATGTTATAGTCATTACAAATTAAAATAGAAAAATTATAATTAGACATTATTATTATTATTTTATATTGCTTTGAATGACGAGACGAGCTTGCCGTTCGCCTGATGATCAGCGATACGGCTGCCCATAAACCGTAGAAACACCATCCAACACCTTGAATTACAAAGTATTGTTTGGTATTCCACTGCGATCGCCATCCGGAGACATGAGGTGTTAAGTCTTATTATGTCCAGAAGTTACACTGGCTATAATGTCCTTCTAACTGGAACACAACAGTGACTACACACTACTGCTTGACAGAAATAGACATTGCGGTGGTACCTACCCAGGCGGACTTTAAATACAATTACAATTTAGAAATAATTACTAATTACTATGAAATGTTTATTTTTAGTTTTTTGGTTAAAGATAACGACTGACGAACATAGAGAAGTCTACCAATCCGCACTAGGCCAGCGTGGTGGACAAAGGCCTAATCCCTCTCAGTAGTAGAGGCCCGTGCCCAGCTGTAAGACAGTAATACAGGGCTGATATTATTGTTATTAACCAAACATTTAAATCAAGTGACCCAATAGCACCTTTAAACTCCATAAAAAATATTATTTCTGTTTATAAATTACCGTGACGTTTCCCATCAGGCATGAGACTTGCTCGTCAGTAAAAAAAATACTTCAATGTAACTTATATTAAAAAAGAAATACAATTACTCATTTATAAACGTTATTTATTAATATGTAAATATGTGTAACGGACGGACAGTTCGCATAATTATGTGTTGTAGTTGTAATATGGAGGCGGGAGTTTTGATAAATTTCTAGTTGTTCATTATTAAAGTTTTATATTTTTTTTGTAAGGATTTATATTTTAAGTAAGTATAAATCCTAAATAATAGTTTTAAATAGAAAGAAGGGTTTTTTTAGGTAGATCAATAATATAAACATACAAACATACTATGATTATGTAGTTTAAATAAAACTACGTTGCCAATTATGGCTAACTACTATAATCATAGTTTCTTTAAAATATCATTAATCATTAAAAAACAGTAAATTATCAAGTACCTTTTCTATCTTTTATCATGTTTGGCATTTCCGTCCCATTATACAAAAGAAAGCCAACCTATCGTACCTCAAAAATCCAGTTTTTGTATCTATCTCATTTAATTTTTATTTTCCCAAGATCGATCACTAATATCCATGCGTTTCAACTTTCAATATGCATTTAACAACTATATCAGCAAGACAATATCACAAAAACTAGACATTTTACAAAACAACTTATTTAACACACTGACCACAATATATTAACATAATTTTATTTATTTAAATGTTAGAATTATTTGTATCATTGCATATTTATTTGTTTTTATTTAAATTGACCATATACGTCTCATATGTGTACAATTCACCCTTCCATATAAATTGCCCGTCAATAGATACCATTTAAATGAATAATTATCGTTGTTCTATCTAATTCAAATAAATTGGAAACATGTCATTTCCCGTATTGTCAAGCAAAAAAATATGTTTCAAGAAACTGCCATTCGATTTTATATTACACTTCACTGTATATAAATTATTTAGATGTATTGATTAAATAGTTTTTTGTTTCATTTTAACTTAGAATTAATCGGACATCATATTTTAATTTTTTTAATTAATAATAGTTTTTTCTATTACTTTTATCGTAATTCGAATCTAAACAATATTTTGCAATTAACTGATGACTACATGAATTTAAAACATACTTAATTGAACCGCGTACTTTCGACACTAGAATCAAACCTACACCTACTCCGCCATTCTACAAACATCCAAGACCTATTAAAAATACTTTAAAATTCAATTTTTCATACAAAATATATCTTACAATGGTGTGATTATAAGCGATGATAAAAGCACTGCACTCCCGATTAGTGACGTACCGTGGGACGCTATCGATAGATCGACTCGATTGCTCGCGTCGCTATCTGATCCGCCGGCTGAAACAATAAATTTCCTTTGTTTTATAAAAAAGTAAAGTGAAAAGTCATGAGGATTGCGATGTACATCTGGTTAGGTATATTTTACTGACGTAATCTTTAGGTTTAAAGGAATTTTAAAACGTGGTTAAAAATTTATATTTTTGATAGGACATACTTGTGAGGATTCATTGATGAATGATAAAATTGAAATGTGGAAATAAATATACGAATTTTTGTGATGTTGAATACTTTTATAATAATCAAAAAAATTCTTTTATTGTTATCATTAATTATCGTATTAACTGCTCTTCTAACTCCTGGAGATTGTTTTTTGTAACTGTATATTAGATTAGGTCCCAAATCATAATATGTGTTTTTTTTAGTTAATGAGTATTTCGTTAACATAGCTAATTGTTTATTAATTTTTTAAATTCTATTAAATCCAACAAAATAAATCGTGAAAAAACACGAAGAAACAATAAACATATTTAATTTCACAGCTGTTATAAATATCACAATATTTATTTCAAATTACTCTAACAAGAAATGCCATTAAATTATTATTTTTTAACAATAAACTAAACACAATAAACTTTAAATCTAAAACAACGCTAATCAATATACCTTTATCGTACGTCATAAACATTCAACTATAAATTTAATTAATCCTATAAATCGATATCGATACGATAGCATCACTATCGGCCATATGCCGTCTCCCACGCGTGGTAATTGGCCAGCTTGGTCATAAAACTGGCCATATTGTACGGTTTTACGATAGCGAAATTATTAGACACCCTTTTTGAAATCTCTAATGAGTGAGTGTTTTATCCTATCATAGCTTAACTTTTGATTCTAATTAAACTGTGTTATATTAGGCTGTAGAGTTCGCTTGTTTGAACGCGCTAATCTCAGGAACTACTGCACCGATTTTGAATATTTTTCACTAATAGAAAGCCACTTTATTCCTGAATGCTATAGGCTATTTATCCCGGTAAATCCTTCACGCATGTCGCAAGCAAAAGCATTATATAAATAACAGCTTTTGCCCGCGGCTCCGCCCTCGTTATAAACGGTTTTTCGGGCTAAAGTTTTCCGTTATAAAAGTCACGCTATATATTTTCCCGGGAGCCTATGTTCTTCCCAGGGTCTCAAACTGTCTCTATACCAAACTTTATCCTAATACGTTGGGTAGTTTTTGAGTTTAACACGATCAGGCAGACAGATGCAGCGGGGACTTTGTTTTATAATATATTTTTGTAGAACTTTTTAAGAGGAACAAACCCGTCATACATTATTGTTGCATTTCTTTAACCGTTTATGCAGCGCACGCAATAGAAGCTCTCAAAACTAGTAAATTTTACCCGTTTTTGCAACATGTTTCATTACTGCTCCGCTCTTATTGGGTACAGCGTGATGATATACAGCCTATAGCACTCCACGAACAAAGAGTTATCCAATACAAAAATAATTTTTCAGTGCGAACCGATAGTTCCTGAGATTAGCCATTACTGCTCCGCTCCTATTGGGCATAGCGTGATGATATAGCCTATAGCACTGCACGAACAAAGGACTATCCAACACAAAAATATTTTTTCAGTTTGAACCGGTAGTTCCTGAGATTAGAGCATTCAAACAAACAAACAAACAAACTCGTCAGCTTTATATAATAGTATAGATTGAAACTTAACCTAAATTCAGACAAAATAATTACAAAGTCACACCGCAATCGTAACGCCATTAATCTTGACAATTATCATCACATGTAACTCTATATGTACTATAATTAAAGGTAACCTTTGAAGTAAACATGGGTTGCAAATGTTATCTAATGAAATATGGTCCTACAGATATAAGAAATTAAATTGAACTTTAGCTGATAACGTCATGGCTTTATGGTTTAAAATAATTTTAATTGCTAGAAATGTAAGGTAGCGATGGTGTAGTAGTGTAATGGCGAGACGACGATCGCAGGTTCAAAACCTAAGGCAATTATGGTCAGTTTTGAATCTACGGTTGTATTATATTAATCATCACTCTCTTCAGTGCCAGATTTATATTTTTTTATAAGTGTAGGCCGTTTTATTTCCGTCGTTCTCTGTAGGTAGGTTTATGCATATGTATATTTCTAAAATACTTAATACTTAATAATTTTCCATTTGTTTGTATTATGAAAGTCACTACAGGTAAATAAACGTATTATTAATTAAATCGAGTGAGCGTCTTCTGAAATCTGCCGCTCCTAAGAGGCTGCCGCCCATAAGCCGCGGTCTATACGGCCTATTTACAAATTCAGGACTGACTCTCTTTAATAGTTATTGATAACCTACGATATATCAATATGTCTGGAGACATAAGAAGACTGTCATCATCTTCTTTTTGCTCATTCTCACTTTTTATTCTTACAAAAATTTAAAACCAATTTATAACTTACTTTCTATTAATGTATTTTAAACTGAATATCGCAGGCTTGAGATTTTCTCATACTTATGACCTATAGACGTTTGTTGCTTCTTTGTAAAGTTTTCTGTTAAACTGTGAAGTGTTGTTGGTTACATGTTTATTAATGCAGTACATGTGTAATTTTACCCTTTACTTATTTAATGTGTAACTGTTTAACTGCCCCAAGCAAACGTGTCTTATCACATCCTCTAACAACTCTAAACATATAAGCAACCCTCTAACCCAATAGCGAGTACCCAGCATCCCTGATCGTTACGCGAGATGTGATTTGTCGTCGCAAGCCACGCCCATCAAGTACGCAGCACTTGTTTTGTTACATCCTGAGGAAATGGGAGATTATTGGACTCTTAGGGACTAAGATTTGTAAAAATCTAGTTTGTTTTGTGAAGTAAGCAAGCTTAAAAAAATACGAATTAAATAACCTGTTGAAGGCGGTTAAAAGGATGAAAGAAAGAAGGAAAATTTTACTATTGCACACAAACAGTATAACATGCACATAGTAACAAAAATAGAATAAAACATACAATTATAGGATAAGATCTAAGTTAATTTTGTAGAAATATAGTTCATATTTTAATTTGTATTTTTTTAAATTCTATAAAGTCTTTTACATTGCTTTACTAAGTAAATGCCCATATTTGTCTTAACCTCTGCTAACATTGTGCCCAATTTTTTAATTGTACCAACATTTATTATTATTTGGATTTTTCTACTCAGTATCAGCCCGGAGTCTGGAATTTGTGCCCAATATGTCGATAGGCTCGGCCCCTATCACATCATGGGACGGAACATACTTGGCGAAAAGTGGGTGCCCTAGTTGCGCCTCTGCATACCCTTTCGGGGATAAATGCGTGATGTTATGTATATATGTACCAACATTTATGTTTCGATTTAAAGCATATTATAGTCAATGTAATTATTATCCATTATGAGACTTAACATCTTATGTCTCAGGAGGACGAGCGCAAAGTTTCACGCAGTACTTTGTCATTCAAAGTATTGTATGGCGCTGTTACAGTTTATGGCGGTCATGTCTTGCCATCAAGTAACCGGCTTAATTATCAAATCATTCAGTTGTACATGGCAAAAATAATTTATACTAATCATAATCCTTATTTGCTTCGTCATAGTCGGATAAAAATACAGTCCTTTGCATCAAAGTACCTATTACATAACGCCTTTACAGTTGAATTGAGTAAAAAACTTGTTCCAACTACATTTGTAGTTAGGAACATGTTTCCTCCAAATTTTTTGTCTCCTAAATATTCTGATTTCAGCAACTTTCGTAACGATATTACAGTTTTACGTTAACTACAAATGTCTTTATCAACGCGTTCATCATTGTATTAATTAGAAATCATTGAATATTTTATTGTGGTTTAGCATATACAAATACCGTTTATTAAAAAAATACGTTATGTAGTACCTACTGTAGTTGTAGATTCAATTTGCACCTCCCTGAAAATAGTTATGGCAGCAGTTATGCAGCTGACGGTGTGTATATAGTCCAACCAGGACAACTGAATGGACTGTCCGCCTTAAAAGTCCCTTGTGCGTCTCCTTGCAGAATTGTGTCTTTATATCATTTGTTCAGTTGGACAGAAGTACATCCAAGGGTTGTCTGGAAGAAATCGCTTTTAGGGATATGACCGCCCATTGTGTAACCATGTCTTCTATTTGTTTTCTTCTACGTTTTTCTGTTTTACTGGTTGTGCAATAAAGATTTCTATTATTATGGTCAATTCTCTTTATTTTAAAGGTTTTACATATATATTTTTAAAAAAAACATAAAAAAATTTATGACCCTCCGATGGCGAAGCTCAAGACCCAGGCCACCGGCGGTTAGGGATTCAAAGATTATTATTATTGTTCAATTAAATGTTTGTTTGTTACAGTGGTCATGCACAAAGATAAGGAGGACATCCACGGACATCGGCGGGAGCATTCCCCGTACGACCACGCGATGCCCGACGGAGAAATGTTCCTGCAGGTTAGTATTCACTAAAATACATTAATTCACGCTTGTCTACGAAGGGTATTCGTTAATGTATCCTTTTTTTATTGCTATGTTACGAGCTTGTCGTTCGGCTGATGGTAAGCGGTACTGCCCATAGACAGCAGAAACACCATCCAACACCTTACAAAGTATTGTTTGGTATTTCATTGTGCTCGTCATCCTAAGACAGGAGTCGAACTTGCTGTTCGACAAGGCATTTATATCCAAGACCTCAGGCTGCAACAAATTCTAATGAATTCTTCGTTAATTTATTATGTATTTTCCTTTCTCGTGCATGAATTTAAGAAGGAACGGTTTTGTTATTTAACAATAATGCTATCTAAATGTTCACTTTAAAATAATTTATACTAATATATAAAGGTGAATAGTTTGTCTCAATGCGGTAATGTCAGAAAGTGCTAAACCGATGATGATTTTTTTTTCACTAATAGTAAGCGCATTACTCCTTAGTCCTATAGACTAATACTTCTCTCGTGAAAATATAAAACTGGACTTTTATCCCGAAAAAACTTAGTTACACGGGCAGAGTCGCAAGCAAACCCTATTCTTTAGATAAAAGTTTCACGGCCACGAGAATATCTTATTTTAATCGTTTTGTAGCTTTTAAATGAAAGAAATTACTATTAACTCTTAAAACTTCAAGTCGTGTTAATGTAATTTGAAGGTTTGTATCATTGCTCTGTTTAAAACGAGACACTTACTAAGTGAGCAACTTGCTCGTCTCGTTATTATTATAAAAAAGAGATAAAACTAGTTTTTGAAGCCGTCAATGATCACTTTAAAAACAGCAGTGACGATAATTAAAAAATACAGTTACGTCAACAAGCGTTCCTATTATTAAAAAGGTTATTTTGTTTGCAATTAATTTGGAAATGATCAAATCTAAAATACCAAATGTCATTTTCCTGGACTGTATTTAATTTTGTAAGCACCGTATTGGTCAAAAAGAAACAATGGAGGTGCTCACGGAATAAAAATATACATCGATATATATGTACTACGTACTAGATTTGACGTTCCGAACATTCACTGTGTTCAACTGAATTGAACTGTGATCCATTCAAACTGATTTTGGTATGATGTCAATATAGCTTGTGGCTGTGTACGGAGTGCGCTAATAATATAAAAACGCTAGTCTAAGTGCAACTTGGATGTGAATAAAAAATATTTGTGAAATAAGTAAAATTATATGTTATTTAAGTGAATAAATAGATTATGACAGTGACATTTTGGTGGCCATTTTAGTTCACATTTTGAACAAATAGTTTATAATATGGACGTTCGTGTCTATAGAATATACGTCAATGAAACTATATAAATATTTATTATCTATAAAAGTTAAATACCAATGTATAAATTCACTCATATTTTAAATTATTTGCCAATAAGAATATAATAAAAACAAATTCGTTTTTAAATCGTATAACAGTTAAAAAAGTATTAAGCGATGTTCAAACTGCAGTGAGTGTAAAAGATAGCAAAAACACATTTTCGCATGAATAATAATAGTATGGATGTACAGTTAAACGATGAATATATGAATTGTCCGCGTATAAATCAATAGCAACTAGCCAAGCCATAAATAAATGCCTTCTGACTGTACTCGAATGCGTTTTGAATTGCCGGTTTCCAATGTTCCGTACGATAACCTACAAAAATAAAATTGTGAAATCAAGATTTTCTTATCTTTTTCTGACAAACGTCATATTGATAAAATGACATTTTTTATTGAATAAACAATATTTAGATCAACGAAAAATCCCTTTACAATTTATATAAACTCTATAACAATAAGAAAATTGTGATAATATTACTCATTATTATGATAAAGTTTTGCATCGGCATAACATATTTTATGTAATCGGTCCCAAAAAAATCTTTGTATGTTTTCTAACTCATAAAAATACCTTCATACATCCGTCAATGAACCCTGAACGTCTCAAACAATGTACAACTGCTCCAAAACAATATATCAGCGGCAAAGTAACTCGTTACCTTGTCACCGAAGGGAGCCTTAGTTGCGTCCATATTGAGAAAAAAAAGCCTTTATTTTAATTGCATACATGTAATAAACATAATTATATTGGTTTATAATTTTTATGACTTTTTTATTTTAGACCCGTTTTTATTAACGTTACATAATGGATAGGCGCACTAAAATATTGGCTACAAATGTAGGTATTTCGTGTTTTTTTTGTTCAATTTAAAAATGTTGATAGCTCGCGTAGTGTTTTTGTGACGTTTATGAGTTATTTGACAGAAGATATTATTTCACTGACTTACTATTACAAGGTCCTATGTTATTTTTACTTATGTTGCAAAAATTAAATTAAAATGTTCATGGTAAAATTAGAAAAGGCATTCATGATGGAACCGTGTTCTCCATCTTTATTTATCTTTCGGGATTATTGGAAATTTTAATACAGAAAGAATTTATAATTCATAAAAATCGTGTGATATAATAAATTCAATTTGCATATCAAAAATAACATAGAACCTTGTAATAGTGAGCCAGCAATATTATATACATATTATCCCTGTATACAATAAAACTTATGTTTAATTCATCTATTACGACATGTATTTTGATTCATATAAAAAATAACAAAAACAAACATAAAATAATTTAACATAGCAGCTATATACAGATTACCAATTTTGGAATCAGCTAGCCTATCGCCATATCAATCCCAGACTCTGGGAATATATTGCGCAGAAAATCTCAAGTCATCATCTTGTAATAAGCAGTTGTCCTTGTGTTCCAGGCACTCAACGGTTTCCTGATGATCCTCACGTGCGAGGGTGAAGTGTTCTTCGCCACGCACTCCATCGAAACTACTTAGGCTTCCATCAGGTAAGTAAGACTTCTTATATTCACAACTGGTCTACGGATCTTCGTGTCTCAGTTCAAAACGTTCCAACACTTACCAGTCAAGTCAATAATGTTAAATTATTAGTGCACATAATATCAACTACCAGTATACGTATACCTACGTTTTTAGTCAATAATGTTAGATTATTAGCGCACATAATATCTACTACCAGTATACGTATACCTCCCTATTATTTCGGATATATTTTTTAACTATTAGTATAAAATTACCTTGGTTGGTGGTAGGATATATTTTATATTCGGAGCGACCACCGTACACAATTGTTAAAAGTCGCCATAGAAATCATGTGTCGTGTTTCAAGATCAGCCTATGTCTATCCAGTACCAACAGGCCGGCATAATTGTGTCGACTGCCGAAGGGTAATCATCTTTCGTCAGTCGACATTCTATTGGACCCACTGTACTTACCAACAGGTGCAGTGCACATTTTGCATATAAAAAATATGATTTATTTCTAACTTTACCAATAAGTTCCAAATCATAAGACTCCTTTATGTCGACTTAATATTGATATTCCGCAACATAATAATACCTACAATACAATATATATAACACTTCATTACATAAACACAAACAAAGAACACTAACGAACCACACTAATCTATTCCATCGACCACAAAAATGGCGACAGTTTTTCTCGTATAAAAACAACATTAAACTTATTAATTGCCGAGCAGAGCCAAGATACGATCGGCATAGATGTATTTTAATTACAATAATAAAGAACTATAAAAATAATAATTAAATTGTGTTAAGAGTTGGAAATGCTTTGTTTTATGCTATGTTATCGGTGGTGGTGGTTATCGCAGCCCATTTTCGGTGGCATTATTTTGGGGGTTCTGTGAACTATTCAAATTGGGAAATGATATACTCAAAAATCGTTCTTTGATTTTGAACAGAAAAATTATCGAAGGTTGTTAAGTGTTTAGCATTAATGTCAAAACGACGGGTCCTTCGTATACTAACAAGTGCAAAAACACAACTTTACAGGAGAGTGATTTAAACATTCTATTTTGTAAATATTATAGTTCAACAGAAATCTTTGAATTTTTGAAATACTGAAGTATAACATTTCAAAATTAAACACAAAAAGAAAATGCAGCCAGTCATATAAACTTAACATAACCTCAAAATAAATTTTACTCTTAAAATATATCACCGTTTTCTTCCAGTTATATCAGCATTGATAATAAAACACATTTAATTTCGAAAACAGAATATTCTAAAATAAAACCTCTCCAACTTTTGCCTCATTCGTTTATCACCTCTGAAATATTTATTTATACTTTTCATTTTATTTAAACAATTAAATTTAATCAGCTTTATAGCCACGGAATCGTAACATTAAAGTACGCTCGTTACTGCGCGGCAAATAAAGTCCCCAATGAGTTATTGCTATCAGGTGAAACCAATTTCGCCTCAATTCCTCCTATGCTATAAAACTTTCAGTCAGTATAAATATTTCGAACC
>NC_051120.1:2122705-2141724 GCF_014839805.1 Manduca sexta
AAAATTCATTCTTAAATCTACCGAAAATAAATCATCAATTTCACACAAACCATAAAACACCAGAGACAATACTCCATTAAAAAGCCAGAAACAAAACAAGGCACCTAATAATTCAATGGTAAACAATTAAATATGGAATTGGGGTGGCCATATGTTCCAACCGACGCGCAATATGGCACGGGTCCGGTGCTGTACCGTGACCCTGGCCAGGTGGGTGCCGTAATCGCTTGATCGCTATTGTTATTTAGATCTTAGGTTGGCAACATTGTTTTAAAAATATACCGAGGAATATTTTCGCCGTATAAAAAAAAGAAATATTTTTATTTCTACTCGCCAAATTAATACGGTAATCGCTTCATAATTCGCTCTTAAAAAGTGATTTTTATATCATAAATAAATACGAATAATCTTTTTCAATCTTAAGGTGGTAGCTCAAGGTCCATTTTCATACATTTTGTTTCGGCTTTAATCTGGGTAACTAAACAAGTATTGGCAAGTAAAGAATTTAAATTCACGTCTAGTTAGTGATTATTCTCGCAGTTGAAAGAAAACGTAAAATATTAATAATCATGGATATTTCGGCCTTTAAAATTTAATATGACGAAATTTTAAAGGCCGAAATATCCATGATTATTAATTATTTTTACATTTTTCTTTCAACTGCGAGAACTAATCACTAACTAGACGTGAATTTAAATTCTTTACTTGCCAATACTTGTTTAGTTACCCAGATTAAAGCCGAAACAAAATGTATGAAAATGGACCTTGAGCTACCACCTAAACAATTCGTATTATTAAATAATACAAGTGACATTTTAAACTTAGAATGCGGCAATGTATGATTTCAAAAATGGTTCTTTTTTCGAATTCCAAACGGAATATAAAACTCACTCGACCACAAATTACACGTTTGACTATGGTTTTAAAAAGTTTCAAGCAAAAAGGTCGTAATTATAACGAGGTGGTGTAATAGCAGGTCAGCTGGTGACCACCAGTTCGTGAGGGACCACCATAAAGTTAGCGCACTATGTTCAACAACATAATCTGATGGTTTTCCTTTATTTTGTTTCCTAATTTTTGTAGCTTGTTGTGTGTAGGCATTGTTAGTAGTTTTACTTTGCAGTGCTAATATTACGTTCATATTTTATTATACTTATAAGCAAAGGTTGTTATATAATAGTTGTCTATGATATATGATATGATGAGAGCATTAAGACCGCCAATTGTGCAAATTGTTGATTAAAGTGTTTATGTTTATAAAAACTAACATTGCAAGCAAAATCACTTCTTCCATTCCGATCCATCGAGCGATTTTCATTGCCTTTCAAAAGCTATAACTTTCATGTATTCTGAGGGAATTTTGACTACATCTTATCCCATAAAACTATTAGAATAGTCAAGCAAAACGTACATTATAATATTCTGCACTTATGACGGTTAATTTTTAGTCTAGAATATTAAATTATTCTAGAATCTACTCAGGTGGTCTTTAATGTTTCCTTCATCTAACACCATAATTGGAGTCAGTTGCACGCTTTACGTTAGAATATTAATATCAGCCCTTTACGACCGCTTGTGGGCCATAAAAGATGTTTCAAGAACATCATCACACCTTTTAATTAAAAAGAATGGGTAGACCATTTTTGTATGGTTTTTAATAGATTATTTCTGGAACGTATGCAATAATAATTCCTATTACCCTTACTAATATTAATGTTAGTTTGTGAAGATGTTTGGTTTGTCAGAAGTGAACGCAGTGAAAGCTGAACGGATTTGGATGAAATTTGTCGCACGAAGAGACCATGTTCCGAACTGTATACAATCCTTTTTATTCAAGAAAAGAGTTTAGGAACCATATATTTCTGAAAAGTATAACCACGTAAACTTAGCATTGGTGGCATTTTATAGTTATTACTAATTAAAATAGAAAAATAATTAGACATTATTATTTTTGTATTGCTTTGAATGACGAGACGAGCTTGCCGTTCGCCTGATGCTCAGCGATACGACCGCCCGTAAACAGTAGAAACACCTTGAATTACAAAGTATTGTTTGGTATTCCACTGCGATCGCCATTCTTGAGACATGAGATGTTAAGTCTTATTATGTCCAGAAGTTACACTGGCTACAATGTCCTTCAAACTGGAACACAACAGTGACTACACACTGCTGCTTGGCGGCAGAAATAGACATCGCGGTGGTACTTACCCAGGCAGACTTTAATTACAATTAAAATTTTAAAATAATTACTATGAGATATTTAGGTTTGAAGTTATATGTTACACTTTAATTTTTCGGTTAAAGATAACGACTGACGAATATAGAGAAGTCTACCAATCTGCACTAGGCCAGCAGGGTGGACAAAGGCCTAATCCCCTCAGTAGTAAAGAAGGCCCAGCTGTGAGACAGTATATAACACAGGGCTGATATTATTGTTATTAACCAAACATTTAAATCAAGTGACCCAATAGCACCTTTAAACTCCATAAAAATATTGTTTTCTGTTTATAAATTACCGTGACGTTTCCCATCAGGCATGAGACTTGCTCGTCAGTAAAAAAAATACTTCCAATGTAACTTATATTAAAAAGAAATACAATTACTCATTTATAAACGTTATTTATTAATATGTAAATATGTGTAACGGACGGACAGTTCGCATAATTATGTGTTGTAGTTGTAATATGGAGGCGGGAGTTTTGATAAATTTCTAGTTGTTCATTATTAAAGTTTTATATTTTTTGTAAGGATTTATATTTTAAGTAAGTATAAATCCTAAATAATAGTTTTAAATAGAAAGAAGGGTTTTTTAGGTAGATCAATAATATAAACATACAAACATACTATGATTATGTAGTTTAAATAAAACTTACGTTGCCCATTATGGCTAACTACTATAATCATAGTTTCTTTAAAAATATCATTAAAAACAGTAAATTATCAAGTACCTTTTTCCATCTTTTATCATGTTTGGCATTTCCGTCTCATTATACAAAAGAAAGCAAGCCTATCGTTCCTCAAAAATCCAGTTTTTATATCTATCTCATTTAATTTTTATTTTCCCAAGACCGATCACTAATATCCATGCGTTTCAACTTTCAATATGCATTTAACAACTATATCAGCAAGACAATATCACAAAAACTAGACATTTTACAAAACAACTTATTTAACACACTGACCACAACATATTAACATAATTTTATTTATTTAAATGTTAGAATTATTTGTATCATTGCATATTTATTTGTTTTATTTAAATTGACCATATACGTCTCATATGTGTACAATTCACCCTTCCATATAAATTGCCCGTCAATAGATACCATTTAAATGAATAATTATCGTTGTTCTATCTAATTCAAATAAATTGGAAACATGTCATTTCCCGTATTGTCAAGCAAAAAAATATGTTTCAAGAAACTGCCATTCGATTTTATATTACACTTCACTGTATATAAATTATTTAGATGTATTGATTAAATAGTTTTTTGTTTCATTTTAACTTAGAATTAATCGGACATCATATTTTAATTTTTTTAATTAATAATAGTTTTTTCTATTACTTTTATCGTAATTCGAATCTAAACAATATTTTGCAATTAACTGATGACTACATGAATTTAAAACATACTTAATTGAACCGCGTACTTTCGACACTAGAATCAAACCTACACCTACTCCGCCATTCTACAAACATCCAAGACCTATTAAAATACTTTAAAATTCAATTTTTCATACAAAATATATCTTACAATGGTGTGATTATAAGCGATGATAAAAGCACTGCACTCCCGATTAGTGACGTACCGTGGGACGCTATCGATAGATCGACTCGATTGCTCGCGTCGCTATCTGATCCGCCGGCTGAAACAATAAATTTCCTTTGTTTTATAAAAAAGTAAAGTGAAAAGTCATGAGGATTGCGATGTACATCTGGTTAGGTATATTTTACTGACGTAATCTTTAGGTTTAAAGGAATTTTAAAACGTGGTTAAAAATTTATATTTTTGATAGGACATACTTGTGAGGATTCATTGATGAATGATAAAATTGAAATGTGGAAATAAATATACGAATTTTGTGATGTTGAATACTTTTTATAATAATCAAAAAAATTCTTTTATTGTTATCATTAATTATCGTATTAACTGCTCTTCTAACTCCTGGAGATTGTTTTTTGTAACTGTATATTAGATTAGGTCCCAAATCATAATATGTGTTTTTTTTAGTTAATGAGTATTTCGTTAACATAGCTAATTGTTTATTAATTTTTTAAATTCTATTAAATCCAACAAAATAAATCGTGAAAAAACACGAAGAAACAATAAACATATTTAATTTCACAGCTGTTATAAATATCACAATATTTATTTCAAATTACTCTAACAAGAAATGCCATTAAATTATTATTTTTTAACAATAAACTAAACACAATAAACTTTAAATCTAAAACAACGCTAATCAATATACCTTTATCGTACGTCATAAACATTCAACTATAAATTTAATTAATCCTATAAATCGATATCGATACGATAGCATCACTATCGGCCATATGCCGTCTCCCACGCGTGGTAATTGGCCAGCTTGGTCATAAAACTGGCCATATTGTACGGTTTTACGATAGCGAAATTATTAGACACCCTTTTTGAAATCTCTAATGAGTGAGTGTTTTATCCTATCATAGCTTAACTTTTGATTCTAATTAAACTGTGTTATATTAGGCTGTAGAGTTCGCTTGTTTGAACGCGCTAATCTCAGGAACTACTGCACCGATTTTGAATATTTTTCACTAATAGAAAGCCACTTTATTCCTGAATGCTATGCTATAGGCTATTTATCCCGGTAAATCCTTCACGCATGTCGCAAGCAAAAGCATTATATAAATAACAGCTTTTGCCCGCGGCTCCGCCCTCGTTATAAACGGTTTTTCGGGCTAAAGTTTTCCGTTATAAAAGTCACGCTATATATTTTCCCGGGAGCCTATGTTCTTCCCAGGGTCTCAAACTGTCTCTATACCAAACTTTATCCTAATACGTTGGGTAGTTTTTGAGTTTAACACGATCAGGCAGACAGATGCAGCGGGGACTTTGTTTTATAATATATTTTTGTAGAACTTTTTAAGAGGAACAAACCCGTCATACATTATTGTTGCATTTCTTTAACCGTTTATGCAGCGCACGCAATAGAAGCTCTCAAAACTAGTAAATTTTACCCGTTTTTGCAACATGTTTCATTACTGCTCCGCTCTTATTGGGTACAGCGTGATGATATACAGCCTATAGCACTCCACGAACAAAGAGTTATCCAATACAAAAATAATTTTTCAGTGCGAACCGATAGTTCCTGAGATTAGCCATTACTGCTCCGCTCCTATTGGGCATAGCGTGATGATATAGCCTATAGCACTGCACGAACAAAGGACTATCCAACACAAAAATATTTTTTCAGTTTGAACCGGTAGTTCCTGAGATTAGAGCATTCAAACAAACAAACAAACAAACTCGTCAGCTTTATATAATAGTATAGATTGAAACTTAACCTAAATTCTGACAAAATAATTACAAAGTCAGACCGCAATCGTAACCCCATTAATCTTGACAATTATCATCACATGTAACTCTATATGTACTATAATTAAAGGTAACCTTTGAAGTAAACATGGGTTGCAAATGTTATCTAATGAAATATGGTCCTACAGATATAAGAAATTAAATTGAACTTTAGCTGATAACGTCATGGCTTTATGGTTTAAAATAATTTTAATTGCTAGAAATGTAAGGTAGCGATGGTGTAGTAGTGTAATGATGAGACGACGATCGCAGGTTCAAAACCTAAGGCAAATTGTCAGTTTTTGAATCTACGATTGTATTATATTAATCATCACTCTCTTCAGTGCCAGATTTATATTTTTTATAAGTGTAGGCCGTTTTATTTCCGTCGTTCTCTGTAGGTAGGTTTATGCATATGTATATTTCTAAAATACTTAATAATTTTCCATTTGTTTGTATTATGAAAGTCACTACAGGTAAATAAACGTATTATTAATTAAATCGAGTGAGCGTCTTCTGAAATCTGCCGCTCCTAAGAGGCTGCCGCCCATAAGCCGCGGTCTATACGGCCTATTTACAAATTCAGGACTGACTCTCTTTAATAGTTATTGATAACCTACGATATATCAATATGTCTGAGACATAAGAAGACTGTCATCATCTTCTTTTGCTCATTCTCACTTTTTATTCTTACAAAAATTTAAAACCAATTTATAACTTACTTTCTATTAATGTATTTTAAACTGAATATCGCAGGCTTGAGATTTTCTCATACTTATGACCTATAGACGTTTGTTGCTTCTTTGTAAAGTTTTCTGTTAAACTGTGAAGTGTTGTTGGTTACATGTTTATTAATGCAGTACATGTGTAATTTTACCCTTTACTTATTTAATGTGTAACTGTTTAACTGCCCCAAGCAAACGTGTCTTATCACATCCTCTAACAACTCTAAACATATAAGCAACCCTCTAACCCAATAGCGAGTACCCAGCATCCCTGATCGTTACGCGAGATGTGATTTGTCGTCGCAAGCCACGCCCATCAAGTACGCAGCACTTGTTTTGTTACATCCTGAGGAAATGGGAGATTATTGGACTCTTAGGGACTAAGATTTGTAAAAATCTAGTTTGTTTTGTGAAGTAAGCAAGCTTAAAAAAATACGAATTAAATAACCTGTTGAAGGCGGTTAAAAGGATGAAAGAAAAGAAAAGAAGGAAAAGATTTTACTATTGCACACAAACAGTATAACATGCACATAGTAACAAAAATAGAATAAAAACATACAATTATAGGATAAGATCTAAGTTAATTTTGTAGAAATATAGTTGATATTTTGAATTTGTATGTTTATTTATAATTCTATAAGGTCATTTTTACATTGCGTTACTTAATAAAACCCCATGTTTGTCTCGACCTCGGCTAACATTGTGCAAAAAATCTTCCACGGCTAACGAATATATTCGCCAAATATTCAGGTTTTAGCTTTCTGATTTTTAGATCACATAACTTTACAAAAGTCAGAGGAGCGTGCCCTTTGATTTGAACCTGCGGACATTCGATTCAGAAGTCCGTTCCATTCCCGAATAGGCTATCACCGCTTTTTTAGATATTTTCGCTGCCAAGCAGTATTGTCTTCCGATTTAAAGAAAGTTATTGCCTGTTTAATTACTGGGTATTATGAGACTTAACATCTTATGTCTTAGGATGACGAGCGCCATGTTTCACGCAGTACTTTGTCATTCAAAGTATTGTATGGCGCTGTTACAGTTTATGGCGGTCATGTCTTGCCATCAAGTAACCGGCTTAATTATCAAATCATTCAGTTGTACATGCAAAATAATTTATACTAATCATAATCCTTATTTGCTTCGTCATAGTCGGATAAAAATACAGTCCTTTGCATCAAAGTACCTATTACATAACGCCTTTACAGTTGAATTGAGTAAAAAACTTGTTCCAACTACATTTGTAGTTAGGAACATGTTTCATCTAAATTTTGTCTCCTAAATATTCTGATTTCAGCAACTTTCGTAACGATATTACAGTTTTACGTTAACTACAAATGTCTTTATCAACGCGTTCATCATTGTATTAATTAGAAATCATTGAATAATTTTAGTTAGACGATCCAAACTAGTTTGTTAGTTTAAATTATTTCTTCAGATAGTAACAGCTGACCATGAGCGCCGGGAGGGGGGTGCAAGAGGGTGCACGTGCACCCCCCTGTCCATAAGAAATCACAATACAAATAACTGAATACAATAGGAACTATCGACCGCAGAGATTTTATTGTGGTTTAGCATATACAAATACCGTTTATTAAAAAAATACGTTATGTAGTACCTACTGTAGTTGTAGATTCAATTTGCACCTCCCTGAAAATAGTTGTGGCAGCAGTTATGCAGCTGACGGTGTGTATATAGTCCAACCAGGACAACCAAATGTACTGTCCGCCTTAAAAGTCCCTTGTGCGTCTCCTTGCAGAATTGTGTCTTTATATCATTTGTTCAGTTGGACAGAAGTACATCCAAGGGTTGTCTGGAAGAAATCGCTTTTAGGGATATGACCGCCCATTGTGTAACCATGTCTTCTATTTGTTTTCTTCTACGTTTTTCTGTTTTACTGGTTGTGCAATAAAGATTTCTATTATTATGGTCAATTCTCTTTATTTTAAAGGTTTTTTACATATATATTTTTAAAAAAAACATAATAAAATTTATGACCCTCCGATGGCGAAGCTCAAGACCCAGGCCACCGGCGGTTAGGGATTCAAAGATTATTATTATTGTTCAATTAAATGTTTGTTTTGTTACGGTGGTCATGCACAAAGATAAGGAGGACATCCACGGACATCGGCGGGAGCATTCCCCGTACGACCACGCGATGCCCGACGGAGAAATGTTCCTGCAGGTTAGTATTCACTAAAATACATTAATTCACGCTTGTCTACGAAGGGTATTCGTTAATGTATCCTTTTTATTGCTATGTTACGAGCTTGTCGTTCGGCTGATGGTAAGCGGTACTGCCCATAGACAGCAGAAACACCATCCAACACCTTACAAAGTATTGTTTGGTATTTCATTGTGCTCGTCATCCTAAGACAGGAGTCGAACTTGCTGTTCGACAAGGCATTTATATCCAAGACCTCAGGCTGCAACAAATTCTAATGAATTCTTCGTTAATTTATTATGTATTTTCCTTTCTCGTGCATGAATTTAAGAAGGAACGGTTTTGTTATTTAACAATAATGCTATCTAAATGTTCACTTTAAAATAATTTATACTAATATATAAAGGTGAATAGTTTGTCTCAATGCGGTAATGTCAGAAAGTGCTAAACCGATGATGATTTTTTCACTAATAGTAAGCGCATTACTCCTTAGTCCTATAGACTAATACTTCTCTCGTGAAAATATAAAACTGGACTTTTATCCCGAAAAACTTAGTTACACGGGCAGAGTCGCAAGCAAACCCTATTCTTTAGATAAAAGTTTCACGGCCACGAGAATATCTTATTTTAATCGTTTTGTAGCTTTTAAATGAAAGAAATTACTATTAACTCTTAAAACTTCAAGTCGTGTTAATGTAATTTGAAGGTTTGTATCATTGCTCTGTTTAAAACGAGACACTTACTAAGTGAGCAACTTGCTCGTCTCGTTATTATTATAAAAAGAGATAAAACTAGTTTTGAAGCCGTCAATGATCACTTTAAAAACAGCAGTGACGATAATTAAAAAATACAGTTACGTCAACAAGCGTTCCTATTATTAAAAAGGTTATTTTGTTTGCAATTAATTTGGAAATGATCAAATCTAAAATACCAAATGTCACCATTTCCTGGGACTGTATTTAATTTTGTAAGCACCGTATTGGTCAAAAGAAAAACAATGGAGGTGCTCACGGAATAAAAATATACATCGATATATATGTACTACGTACTAGATTTGACGTTCCGAACATTCACTGTGTTCAACTGAATTGAACTGTGATCCATTCAAACTGATTTTGGTATGATGTCAATATAGCTTGTGGCTGTGTACGGAGTGCGCTAATAATATAAAAACGCTAGTCTAAGTGCAACTTGGATGTGAATAAAAAATATTTGTGAAATAAGTAAAATTATATGTTATTTAAGTGAATAAATAGATTATGACAGTGACATTTTGGTGGCCATTTTGAACAAATAGTTTATATGGACGTTCGTGTCTATAGAATATACGTCAATGAAACTATATAAATATTTATTATCTATAAAAGTTAAATACCAATGTATAAATTCACTCATATTTTAAATTATTTGCCAATAAGAATATAATAAAAACAAATTCGTTTTTAAATCGTATAACAGTTAAAAAAGTATTAAGCGATGTTCAAACTGCAGTGAGTGTAAAAGATAGCAAAAACACATTTTCGCATGAATAATAATAGTATGGATGTACAGTTAAACGATGAATATATGAATTGTCCGCGTATAAATCAATAGCAACTAGCCAAGCCATAAATAAATGCCTTCTGACTGTACTCGAATGCGTTTTTGAATTGCCGGTTTCCAATGTTCCGTACGATAACCTACAAAAATAAAATTGTGAAATCAAGATTTTCTTATCTTTTTCTGACAAACGTCATATTGATAAAATGACATTTTTTATTGAATAAACAATATTTAGATCAACGAAAAATCCCTTTACAATTTATATAAACTCTATAACAATAAGAAAATTGTGATATTATTACTCATTATTATGATAAAGTTTTGCATCGGCATAACATATTTTATGTAATCGGTCCCAAAAAAATCTTTGTATGTTTTCTAACTCATAAAAATACCTTCATACATCCGTCAATGAACCCTGAACGTCTCAAACAATGTACAACTGCTCCAAAACAATATATCAGCGGCAAAGTAACTCGTTACCTTGTCACCGAAGGGAGCCTTAGTTGCGTCCATATTGAGAAAAAAAAACTTTATTTTAATTGCATACATGTAATAAACATAATTATATTGGTTTATAATTTTTATGGCTTTTTTATTCTATACCCATATTTATTAACGTTACATAATGGATAAGCGCACTAAAATATTGGCTACAAATGTAGATATTTTGTGTCTTTTTGTTCAATTTTAAAATGTTGATAGGTCGCGTAGTGTTTTTGTGACGTTTATGAGTTATTTGACAAAAGATATTATTTCACTGACTTACTATTACAAGGTCCTATGTTATTTTTACTTATGTTGCAAAAATTAAATTAAAAATGTTCATGGTAAAAAATTAGAAAAAGGCATTCATGATGGAACCGTGTTCTCCATCTTTATTTATCTTTCGGGATTATTGGAAATTTTAATACAGAAAGAATTTATAATTCATAAAAATCGTGTGATATAATAAATTCAATTTGCATATCAAAAATAACATAGAACCTTGTAATAGTGAGCCAGCAATATTATATACATATTATCCCTGTATACAATAAAACTTATGTTTAATTCATCTATTACGACATGTATTTTGATTCATATAAAAAAAATAACAAAAAACAAACTTAAAATAATTTTACATAGCAGCTATATACAGATTACCAATTTTGGAATCAGCTAGCCTATCACCATATCCAATCCCAGACTCTGGGAATATATTGCGCAGAAAATCTCAAGTCATCTTCTTGTAATAAGCAGTTGTCCTTGTGTTCCAGGCACTCAACGGTTTCCTGATGATCCTCACGTGCGAGGGTGAAGTGTTCTTCGCCACGCACTCCATCGAAACTACTTAGGCTTCCATCAGGTAAGTAAGACTTCTTATATTCACAACTGGTCTACGGATCTTCGTGTCTCAGTTCAAAACGTTCCAACACTTATCCCGTTTATACAATAAAAACAATATTTATTTCTAACTTTACCAATAAGTTCCAAATCATAAGACTCCCTTTATGTCGACTTAATATTGATATTCCGCAACATAATAACACCTACAATACAATATACATAACACTTCGTACATAAACACAAACAAAGAACACTAACGAACCACGCACTAATCTATTCCATCGACCACAAAAATGGCGACAGTTTTTCTCGTATAAAAACAACATTAAACTTATTAATTGCCGAGCAGAGCCAAGATACGATCGGCATAGATGTATTTTAATTACAATAATAAAGAACTATAAAAATAATAATTAAATTGTGTTAAGAGTTGAAAATGCTTTGTTTTATGCTATGTTATCGGTGGTGGTATTTATCGCAGCCCATTTTCGGTGGCATTATTTTGGGGTTCTGTGAACTATTCAAATTGGGAAATGATATACTCAAAAATCGTTCTTTGATTTTGAACAGAAAAATATTCGAAGGTTGTAAAGTGTTTAACATAGATCTCAAAATTACGGGTCCTTCGTATACTAACAAGTGAAAAAACACAACACAAGGAGAGCGTTTTAAACATTCTAAACTTTGTAAATATTATAGTTCAACAGAAATCTTTGACTTTTTGAAATACTGAATCAAAAAAAAATAAAAACAAAAAAGAAAATACTATCAGTCATATAAACTTAACATAACCTCAAAATAAATTTTACTCTTAAAATATATCACCGTTTTCTTCCAGTTATATCAGCATTGGTAATAAATACATTTCACTTGAAAACAGAATATTCTAAAATAAAAACCTCCAACTTTTGCCTCATTCGTTTATCACCTCTGAAATATTTATTTAACCTTTTCATTTTATTTAAACAATTAAATTTAATCAGCTTTATAGCCACGGAATCGTAACATTAAAGTACGCTCGTTACTGCGCGGCAAATAAAGTCCCCAATGAGTTATTGCTATCAGGTGAAACCCCAATTTCGCCTCAATTTCTCCCCATGCTATAAAACTTTCAGTCAGTATAAATATTTCGAACCCCCGCGCTTTTGGTCACCTGAACGCCAAAGATTAAAAGTGTAGAGTGGATAGATTAGATTATACTCGGATGTGGAATATATATAATAATAATATCAGCCCTGTATTATATACTTGCTCACTGCTGAGCACGGGCCTCCTCTACTACTGAGAGGGATTAGGCATTTGTCCACCACACTGGCCTAGTGCGGATTAGTAGACTTCACTCACCTTCGGAATTCCTATCGAAAACTTCTTAGATGTGCAGGTTTCCTCACGCTGTTTTTCTTCATCGTTAAAGCGAACGATAAATACACAAAGAAATACACACATGATTGAATGTGGAATATATATTAAACAATAATACCTACCTCTCACCCGCCTACTTCCTCCTTCCTAATCCCCATCTCTCCTATTCCAAGGTTTTTGAGGTGAAGATTTGAGTAGACTTGAGACCTCACAGAGTTATAACGAATATATTTTCATTTCGCAATGAAAGCGCATTTTGGTTTGATTTGACAAGCCTGCTATATGCCTCCAAATGCAATCAAAATAACCAACTTATTCTATACGAGTCAATTTTAAAATTAAGCATCACTTTGTAAATACAATGTCTCCAATTTAGGGGTAATGAGCGCACGCATGCGCCGAAGCCTATCATCACCTCAAATGACATAAGTCGCAATATGTGACGGATTTTGATAGCTGACTTTTGTTTATGTAACAGCGCCGACTTAGCTGTGATCAAGCTCTTAAGTAACATCTTAAGCTTGATTTATTAAATAGTTCAATACATTATATCTACTTGAAATTTTACTCAGTGAGATTGATTTATTAGTGGGGTCCTAGATCTCTTGTCTCTTAATAATAATATAATAATATCAGCCCTGTATTATATACTTGCCCACTGCTGAGCACGGGCCTCCTCTACTACTGAGGAATTAGGTCTTAGTCCACCACGCTGGCCTAGTGCCGGTTTGGTAGACTTCTTGTCTCTTAAAGGATACATTATATTAGGCACTAATAACTCGATGAAGTCTATGACCTCCAAAAAACAATACACTCAGAGGGTAGGTTTGTATCAAATCGATTAGAAAAGCATTAAAAGCCCTATATAACAAAAAATTTGGTTATATACTGTTCCAAACTCGACCGTCGTATTAACGAAGTATTCATAATTTTTGTAGTGAAACTTCTTTGAATCATTGTGATGTGAAACTTGATGAAACGAAAATACGTCACGATAAAGAAACAAACATATAAATGTATAGGATTAAGTCGACGAGAGATGGAGATAGAACAATTTACACAGTATTTTATATTCGGTCTCATCTTTGTACCACGCTTTTTATTTTTCTGCACTTCTCTATATAAACTTTACTTATACCAAATCTCACACTCCTGCGCACAGTGCTTAAATGGGAGTACAAAGTACTTGACCTCATAATACGCATACAGATAAAACAAGACTCTGTCAAAGCGAATTATAAGACAGCTGAGAAATTATTGCAGTGTGAAGGTTTAGTTAGAGACGAACGAAGTGTTAGGATCGGGCTAAGATTCCAATTGCACGCAAAAAGTATGTTTTGGAAATGAATAATCTCACAAACAGTGCTTATGGTAGGAATCGAACTCAGAACTACAGCGCGTAGGTCCAACATCGTTTGATTCTAACGTTTAATTATGACAATGATTTTTGTACTCCCAGATACCTGATGTTTTTGACACTGTAAAAAATACTATAATAATACATATTAAAAACAGACAAATACAATTTAAAAACAAAGTCAGCCACTTTTACAGCAAAAAAACTCAAAAACACGTCAAAAATATTTTAAAAAGTATTTTTAATAATCATTTTAAAAAAATACATTTAACGTCCCATTTAAAACAACAATTAAATTCTAAGTACGGCTATAATCGGCTTCCATTACGCGATGCAGATCGCCCGGTGCCCACCAGGTGTCTATCGATCCCGCTACCCCACGAGGGGCTGAGCTCACAATTAGGCATATATGACTCACGTACCAACGGGAATATTAAATAGATATTCATAAAAAAATATGAAGTTCGAAAATCAAATGGGTATTAAAATAGAAATGTCTTAGGATGGCGAGCGCAGTGGAATACTAAACAATAATTTGTAATTCAAAGTGTAGGATAGTGTTCATATTGTTTATGGGCGGTTATGTCGCTTACCATCAGGAGAGCGGCAAGCTCGTCTCGTCATTCAAAGAAATAAATAAAAATGTAGGTAATGAGTGCCTCGGTGGCATAGTTATACCCACGTGGCACGAGTACGAATATGCGCTAAGGTCTTGGGTTTCGAATCACTTGCACACTATATCTCCTGCGGACCTGGTTAATCTCCATTGACATTAGCCGCCGTGGCCGGAATTCGGCTAGAAGGGATTTACTCGGTATTGCTCGAGGCTTTGCTCTTTTGAAAGGCCTTTCCGCTAAAAAGGCCCTAAACACTGTAGCGATTAACAGCGTGTGACGTCTATGATGCCATCTTTTTAAAATATCCCATTATGTTCCATGGGAACAAACTACCGGGATAAAAGTAGCCTGTGTGTTAATCCCGGTTTATCCGTGTGTTAAATTTCACCTAAATTCCAGCTGTTTCTGTGTTTACTTCTAATAAACATTGAAACATTTTGACAAACTTTCACATTTTTATTATTATTAAGATACGGTAAATGAAATATCAGAAATAAATATAAAGATTTATTACCTACCAAATGAAGGTAATCAGTTTAATATTATAATACAAGTAACAGTAAATACTGATGGCAGGCCTCCTAACTGCCTAAAAATAAGACCCACACTCTAAAACACCGAATTTTCCCGCAAATCATCTATTAAAATTTTTCGGTAAAATAAATTTGAGTGACAACCCTAACAATTTGGCAAATGAGGGCTGTCGCGTTCCTGGCAATTAGAAGTTTGGGTTATGAGACATGAGTCATTTGCGAAATTTTAATTGTCTTTACAATGTTTAAAAATTGGGGGAACCGCGTTTAATTATTAAAATATACTGATTGACTCATTTATTAACGAAACAATGTCAGAATAAATAAAAAGTAATTAATAACCATAACAGTAAAAGGGGTTATTATTTACTGAGTTGGTATGTCGAGTAGGTTTTCTTTCTTTCTATCTACCACTTTACCTATTTGTGATGGAAAGTAACAGAGTTCAATGTGCTATTTCATCAGAAGGACATTGTAGCCTTTTTAAAAACATGACATTATGAAATTTACAATCTGATATCTCAATATATAATAATATCAACCCTGTATACTGTGCCATTGCCGGGCACGGGCCTCCTCTACTACTGAGAGGGTTTAGGCCTTAGACTACGACGCTGGCGCAGTACGGACAGACTTCACATACTTTCGAAATTCTAATAGAGAACTTCCTAGGTATGCAGGTTTCCTCATGATGTTTTCCTTCACCGTTAAAGCAAGCGATATCTCAAAAATCAACATGACATTACTGAAGTAATTGACTAATAAAATGTCTAGTTAATATCACTAAGGTTTTTTGACAAATATAGTACCTAAATAAAATACTTTATTTGTCACGTAAGCGAACAAAGTTGCACTTATGATACGTCAAAACAATATATAAGAATACTCACTATTATTGCTAAATTACATGTAAGTCAATTATATAACTATAGTCCTTTTAATGTTTGCCATCATGCGTGCAATCTCATCATTATTAATACAAAAAACCATAAGTAATAAAATCAAGCTTTAAAAATGAAGTATAAAAATATTACAATATTATTCGAATAGCCCAACCATTATCAAAGGCTGCATAAATACACGAATGATTTAAAAAACAAATTTTCCTATAAAACGCTGTACCCATCAATCAGACGTTCCGAGTAACATAGGTGCCAGGCAACAGTCACCCCTCGCCGAAACAAAAACCAATTACACAACAAATCATCTTCTGACGTTTATGCCATCGCAATATGTTTTGGTTCACTGTGCCACCCTATATTAGGGTTGTGCGGTTATCGAGTTTGTGGATTACGTCATTATTTATATAAAGCTGGTAGACTTTGCATAAAGTTTTTTTATTGCTGCCCAAGGCAGACGAGCTGACAGCCCACCTGATGGTAAATGGTTACCGTTGCCTATGAAACCAATTTTAATTATCAAGTAAATAAAGATGCCCAACTTGCTCAGTTTCTCGCGTGGTTGAACTAGATTATGAATTTAAGGCAGTCCATGACAAAGATGAATGTAAAAATATTTGTAAAATAACAATAATTTTAGACATTATTATTTGAAAAAAAAATCAATTTAAATTCATGATATTTTTGACACTTTTTTGGTACTAAGCATAGAACTATAAATGGAATGTATACATCTAAAGATACTGTGAATCCTTGCAAAAAAAGTCTCGGCTACACCTTCATCACATACAATTATCTATAAAAAAACTAATTATACTTATATATCTTATCGATAAAACTCTTATTTCCCGTCCGTATTTCGCCTCCCTACTTTCCATTTAAATTTGTAAGTAGGGTCCCGAAAGTTGTACATCGCACCATTGATTATCAATTTGTTTTGTGCTTGCGTTTCTGCATTATCAACACTGTTTACACGGTTTTTTATTTTGTTATGCTTGGAATCATTAATATTATCAATTTTGGACTCTATTCTTGTATCATTAAGGTTGTTATAAGTTTTTTTAGCGTTCGAAATGAACACGTCAATCTTGGTTACAGATGATAGGTTAATGAACGGGGTCTAATCGATTTTAGGGTCTCTCTGTGGTTTATTGATTTACGATTCGTTTGTGACTTGCTCTTTTTCTTTGGCTTTTTCTTGTTTAATTGAATGTGGTTAGATGGTTATTAATGGGGCTTTAATGAGTTATATGTCTTCATTAAAAACTAGAATATTGTTAGGTTTTAATTTTGTTAATCTATTAAATTGGTATATCTTTATTCTTGGCTTCAAAATCCTGGATATTGTCTCGTATAAAAAAATTCTTTAGTTTGATTTTTTTCTTTTCTTATAAAATGTAGACATATCTTGTAAAATATAAACGATCCATATAAACGCATCTTAGCATCCAGATAGATATCTAAAACCTAAAATTTCACATTGGTAGATATGTTCTTAGTAATAATTTTATTACATTTGAGATAAACCAATTAATAACAACCTGCAAATTATTTATGTATGTTCATAATAGTTTCAATAGTTCGATCTGGAAATCTTTGGGGAGGCCATGTTCAGCAGTGGACATGCTGCGGCTGATGATGATGATGAAAATAACAGTTTCTAAGATCGCGAACAAAAACCTTTCTAACGTAATATCCCAAGTGGACAATTGATATTTCCAACTCCTCCCTATCTTTCTATTTCATTAATTTCATTGCGGGATAATAACATATTAGTTTTCCCTAAGACTTGCCGAGCTTCACTGCTCAGTGTCATATAATGCGTGCCACTGCTGATCCTGGCTTACAGGAGTTGTAGTGGTGGGTGTGAGAAACAGGAAAGTCTATATTGTAATATCCCACATTCAATCCAACTCTATATCTTCCAGTCAGACATCGTCCATCAGTCAGTATACGAGCTGGTGCATTCTGAAGATCGCGAGGAGTTGCAGCGCCAGATCCTGTGGAACTCGTTCCTGCCGCCAGAAGTCAGTAACCTGAGCCTGCAGGATGTCTTGCGGCCGGAGCGAGCGCACCTACTGGAGCGGAGCTTCACTGTTAGGTTCAGATGCTTGCTGGATAACACTTCAGGGTTTTTGGTAAGTTCTTAGTAAAAATGTCTTCCTTGAAGAGTTGATGATATTAGATAATCCAAATATCTGTAAAAACTACGCTTAATTCTTTCTGCAAATATGATTGAACAAATTTGTTTGGCTAACAATAATTAAATGGGATAAGAACAAAAAATCTAGGAAAACAGTCAGGAAAAGGCAAATGAGAAATAAAGAAACAATTTATATAAGCCGGCTATAAATTGCTATAGCTAAAATTTTAGTATAGCCACATGCTGATTAAAGTCCAGAAAGAAGACTCACCAAATTTATACTAATTATATGACTCATTTACATTATATAATTGTCTACTTCACAATATAAAATCATATAGTATTCTAAGTATAACTGTCAGAACTCTCGAAACTTCTACCATTCCTGTATAATAAACTCAGACTCTCCCCAGCGACTTGACATCCGAGGCCGCATCAAAGATCCTCCACGGGCAGAATAAGAAGACCGAGGAACCTCCCTTAGCGTTGTTCGCGATCTGCGCGCCCTTCGGACCTCCGAGCCTCCTCGAAATCCCTCAGAAGGAGGTCATGTTCAGAGCAAACACAAACTCGATCTCTCTCTAGTCTCCATGGACCAAAGGTAAGGGATATTCGATAATTATGAATGAAATATTAAGTGCTGAAAAAAGGTTTAATCCTTACGCGATTTAAATCGCCCAAAATCGGTTAACTGGAAGCATTACTAAAATATTCTAGGACCAATAGGTTTTTGGATAAACTGATGACGTGTTCTAATATGATTTTTCATTTGATCTAACATCGAATCAAACAA
>NC_051120.1:2142224-2209091 GCF_014839805.1 Manduca sexta
ATAATCAAAAATTCTTTTATTGTTATCATTAATTATCGTATTAACTGCTCTTCTAACTCCTGGAGATTGTTTTTTAACTGTATATTAGATTAGGTCCCAAATCATAATATGTGTTTTTAGTTAATGAGTATTTCGTTAACATAGCTAATTGTTTATTAATTTTTTAAATTCTATTAAATCCAACAAAATAAATCGTGAAAAAACACGAAGAAACAATAAACATATTTAATTTCACAGCTGTTATAAATATCACAATATTTATTTCAAATTACTCTAACAAGAAATGCCATTAAATTATTATTTTTAACAATAAACTAAACACAATAAACTTTAAATCTAAAACAACGCTAATCAATATACCTTTATCGTACGTCATAAACATTCAACTATAAATTTAATTAATCCTATAAATCGATATCGATACGATAGCATCACTATCGGCCATATGCCGTCTCCCACGCGTGGTAATTGGCCAGCTTGGTCATAAAAACTGGCCATATTGTACGGTTTTACGATAGCGAAATTATTAGACACCCTTTTTGAAATCTCTAATGAGTGAGTGTTTTATCCTATCATAGCTTAACTTTTGATTCTAATTAAACTGTGTTATATTAGGCTGTAGAGTTCGCTTGTTTGAACGCGCTAATCTCAGGAACTACTGCACCGATTTTGAATATTTTTCACTAATAGAAAGCCACTTTATTCCTGAATGCTATGCCTATGAAAGCCACTTTATGCTGGCTATCCCGGTAAATCCTTCACGCATGTCGCAAGCAAAAGCATTATATAAATAACAGCTTTTGCCCGCGGCTCCGCCCTCGTTATAAACGGTTTTTCGGGCTAAAGTTTTCCGTTATAAAAGTCACGCTATATATTTTCCCGGAGCCTATGTTCTTCCCAGGGTCTCAAACTGTCTCTATACCAAACTTTATCCTAATACGTTGGGTAGTTTTGAGTTTAACACGATCAGGCAGACAGATGCAGCGGGGACTTTGTTTTATAATATATTTTTGTAGAACTTTTTAAGAGGAACAAACCCGTCATACATTATTGTTGCATTTCTTTAACCGTTTATGCAGCGCACGCAACAGAAGCTCTCAAAACTAGTAAATTTTACCCGTTTTTGCAACATGTTTCATTACTGCTCCGCTCTTATTGGGTATAGCGTGATGATATACAGCCTATAGCACTCCACGAACAAAGAGTTATCCAATACAAAAATAATTTTTCAGTGCGAACCGATAGTTCCTGAGATTAGCCATTACTGCTCCGCTCCTATTGGGCATAGCGTGATGATATAGCCTATAGCACTGCACGAACAAAGGGCTATCCAACACAAAAATATTTTTCAGTTTGAACCGGTAGTTCCTGAGATTAGAGCATTCAAACAAACAAACAAACAAACTCGTCAGCTTTATATAATAGTATAGATTGAAACTTAACCTAAATTCTGACAAATAATTACAAAGTCAGACCGCAATCGTAACCCCATTAATCTTGACAATTATCATCACATGTAACTCTATATGTACTATAATTAAAGGTAACCTTTGAAGTAAACATGGGTTGCAAATGTTATCTAATGAAATATGGTCCTACAGATATAAGAAATTAAATTGAACTTTAGCTGATAACGTCATGGCTTTATGGTTTAAAATAATTTTAATTGCTAGAACTGTAAGGTAGCGATGGTCTAGTAGTGGAATGGCGAGACGACGATCGCAGGTTCAAAACCTAAGGCAATATGGTCAGTTTTTGAATCTACGGTTATATTATATTAATCATCACTCTCTTCAGTGCCAGATTTATATTTTTTATGAGTGTAGGCCGTTTTATTTCCGTCGTTCTCTGTAGGTAGGTTTATGCATATGTATATTTCTAAAATACTTAATACTTAATAATTTTCCATTTGTTTGTATTATGAAAGTCACTACAGGTAAATAAACGTATTATTAATTAAATCGAGTGAGCGTCTTCTGAAATCTGCCGCTCCTAAGAGGCTGCCGCCCATAGGCCGCGGTCTATACGGCCTATTTACAAATTCAGGACTGACTCTCTTTAATAGTTATTGATAACCTACGATATATCAATATGTCTGAGACATAAAAAGACTGTCATCATCTTCTTCGCTCATTCTCACTTTTCTCTCTTACAAAAATTTAAAATCAATTTATAACTTACTTTCTATTAATGTATTTTAAACTGAATATCGCAGGCTTGAGATTTTCTCATACTTATGACCTATAGACGTTTGTTGCTTCTTTGTAAAGTTTTCTGTTAAACTGTGAAGTGTTGTTGGTTACATGTTTATTAATGCAGTACATGTGTAATTTTACCCTTTACTTATTTAATGTGTAACTGTTTAACTGCCCCAAGCAAACGTGTCTTATCACATCCTCTAACAACTCTAAACATATAAGCAACCCTCTAAACCAATAGCGAGTACCCAGCATCCCTGATCGTTACGCGAGATGTGATTTGTCGCCGCAAGCCACGCCCATCAAGTACGCAGCACTTGTTTTGTTACATCCTGAGGAAATGGGAGATTATTGGACTCCTTAAGGGACTAAGATTTGTAAAAATCTAGTTTGTTTTGTGAAGTAAGCAAGCTTAAAAAATACGAATTAAATAACCTGTTGAAGGCGGTTAAAAAGGATGAAAGAAAAGAAAGAAAATTTTATTATTGCACACAAACAGTATAACATGCACATAGTAACAAAAATAGAATAAAAACATACAATTATAGGATAAGATCTAAGTTAATTTTGTAGAAATATAGTTCATATTTTAATTTGTATTTTTTTAAATTCTATAAAGTCTTTTACATTGCTTTACTAAGTAAATGCCCATATTTGTCTTAACCTCTGCTAACATTGTGCCCAATTTTTTAATTGTACCAACATTTATTATTATTTGGATTTTTCTACTCAGTATCAGCCCGGAGTCTGGAATTTGTGCCCAATATGGCGATAGGCTCGGCCCCTATCACATCATGGGACGGAACATACTTGGCGAAAAGTGGGTGCCCTAGTTGCGCCTCTGCATACCCTTTCGGGGATAAATGCGTGATGTTATGTATATATGTACCAACATTTATGTTTCGATTTAAAGCATATTATAGTCAATGTAATTATTATCCATTATGAGACTTAAAATCTTATGTCTCCAGGAGGACGAGCGCAAAGTTTCACGCAGTACTTTGTCATTCAAAGTATTGTATGGCGCTGTTACAGTTTATGGCGGTCATGTCTTGCCATCAAGTAACCGGCTTAATTATCAAATCATTCAGTTGTACTGGCAAAATAATTTATACTAATCATAATCCTTATTTGCTTCGTCATAGTCGGATAAAAATACAGTCCTTTGCATCAAAGTACCTATTACATAACGCCTTTACAGTTGAATTGAGTAAAAAACTTGTTCCAACTACATTTGTAGCTAGGAACATGTTTCCTCCAAATTTTTTGTCTCCTAAATATTCTGATTTCAGCAACTTTCGTAACGATATTACAGTTTACGTTAACTACAAATGTTTTTATCAACGCGTTCATCATTGTATTAATTAGAAATCATTGAATAACTTTAGTTAGACGATCCAAGTACTTTGTTAGTTTAAATTATTTCTTCAGATAGTAACAGCTGACCATGAGCGCCGGGAGGGGGGTGCAAGAGGGTGCACGTGCACCCCCCTGTCCATAAGAAATCACAATACAAATAACTGAATACAATAGGAACTATCGACCGCAGAGATTTTATTGTGGTTTAGCATATACAAATACCGTTTATTAAAAAAATACGTTATGTAGTACCTACTGTAGTTGTAGATTCAATTTGCACCTCCCTAAAAATAGTCATGGCGGCACTTATGCAGCTGACGGTGTGTATATAGTCCAACCAGGACAACTGAATGTACTGTCCGCGATATGACCGCCCATTGTGTAACCATGTCTTCTATTTGTTTTCTTCTACGTTTTTCTGTTTTACTGGTTGTGCAATAAAGATTTCTATTATTATGGTCAATTCTCTTTATTTTAAAGGTTTTTACATATATATTTTTAAAAACATAATAAAATTTATGACCCTCCGATGGCGAAGCTCAAGACCCAGGCCACCGGCGGTTAGGGATTCAAAGATTATTATTATTGTTAAATTAAATGTTTGTTTGTTACAGTGGTCATGCACAAAGATAAGGAGGACATCCACGGACATCGGCGGGAGCATTCCCCGTACGACCACGCGATGCCCGACGGAGAAATGTTCCTGCAGGTTAGTATTCACTAAAATACATTAATTCACGCTTGTCTACGAAGGGTATTCGTTAATGTATCGTTTTTTTATTGCTATGTTACGAGCTTGTCGTTCGGCTGATGGTAAGCGATACTGCCCATAGGCAGCAGAAACACCATCCAACACCTTACAAAGTATTGTTTGGTATTTCATTGTGCTCGTCATCCTAAGACAGGAGTCGAACTTGCTGTTCGACAAGGCATTTATATCCAAGACCTCAGGCTGCAACAAATTCTAATGAATTCTTCGTTAATTTATTATGTATTTTCCTTTCTCGTGCATGAATTTAAGAAGGATCGGCTTTGTTATTTAACAATAATGCTATCTAAATGCACACTATAAAATAATTTATACTAATATATAAAGGTGAATAGTTTGTCTCAATGCGGTAATGTCAGAAAGTACTAAACCGATGATGATTTTTTTTTCACTAATAGTAGCGCGTAACTCCTTAGTGCTATAGACTAATACTTCTCTCCTGAAAATATAAAACTGGACTTTTAACCCGAAAAAACTTAGTTACACGGGCAGAGTCGCAAGCAAACCCTATTTTTTTATATAAAAGTTTCACGGCCACGAGAATACCTTTTTTTAATCATTTTGTAACTTTTAAATGAAAGAAATTACTACTAACTCTTAAAACTTCAAGTCATGTTAATGTAATTTGAAGGTTTGTATCATTGCTCTGTTTAAAACGAGACACTTACTAAGTGAGCAACTTGCTCGTCTCGTTATTATTATAAAAAAGAGATAAAACTAGTCTCTGAAGCCGTCAATGATCACTTTAAAAACAGCAGTGATGATAATTAAAAAATACAGTTACGTTAACAAGCGTTCCTATTATTAAAAAGGTTATTTTGTTTGTAATTAATTTGGAAATGATCAAGTCTAAAATACCAAATGTCATTTATGCACTGTATTTAATTTTGTAAGCACCGTATTTAAACAATGGAGGTGCTCACGGAATAAAAATATACATCAATATATATGTACTACGTACTAGATTTGACGTTCCGAACATTCACTGTGTTCAACTGAATTGAACTGTGATCCATTCAAACTGATTTTAGTATGATGTCAATATAGCTTGTGGGTGTGTACGGAGTGCGCTCATAATATAAAAACGCTAGTCTAAGTGCAACTTGGATGTGAATAAAAAATATTTGTGAAATAAGTAAAATTATATGTTATTTAAGTGAATAAATAGATTATGACAGTGACATTTTGGTTGCCATTTTAGTTCACATTTTGAACAAATAGTTTATAATATGGACGTTCGTGTCTATAGAATATACGTCAATGAAACTATATAAATATTTATTATCTATAAAAGTTAAATACCAATGTATAAATTCACTCATATTTTAAATTATTTGCCAATAAGAATATAATAAAAACAAATTCGTTTTTTTAAATCGTATAACAGTTAAAAAAGTATTAAGCGATGTTCAAACTGCAGTGAGTGTAAAAGATAGCAAAAACACATTTTCGCATGAATAATAATAGTATGGATGTACAGTTAAACGATGAATATATGAATTGTCCGCGTATAAATCAATAGCAACTAGCCAAGCCATAAATAAATGCCTTCTGACTGTACTCGAATGCGTTTTTGAATTGCCGGTTTCCAATGTTCCGTACGATAACCTACAAAAATAAAATTGTGAAATCAAGATTTTCTTATCTTTTTCTGACAAACGTCATATTGATAAAATGACATTTTTTATTGAATAAACAATATTTAGATCAACGAAAAATCCCTTTACAATTTATATAAACTCTATAACAATAAGAAAATTGTGATAATATGACTCCTTATTATAATAAAGTTTTACATCGGCATAACATATTTAATGTAATCTGTCTCAAAAAATCTTTGCATGTTTTCTAACTCATAAAAATACCCTCATTCATCCGTCAATGAACCCTGAACGTCTCAAACAATGTACAACTGCTCCAAAACAATATATCAGCGGCAAAGTAACTCGTTACCTTGTCACCGAAGGGAGCCTTAGTTGCGTCCATATTGAGAAAAAAAAGCCTTTATTTTAATTGCATACATGTAATAAACATAATTATATTGGTTTATAATTTTTATGACTTTTTTATTTTAGACCCGTTTTTATTAACGTTACATAATGGATAGGCGCACTAAAATATTGGCTACAAATGTAGGTATTTCGTGTTTTTTTTGTTCAATTTAAAAATGTTGATAGCTCGCGTAGTGTTTTTGTGACGTTTATGAGTTATTTGACAGAAGATATTATTTCACTGACTTACTATTACAAGGTCCTATGTTATTTTTACTTATGTTGCAAAAATTAAATTAAAAATGTTCATGGTAAAAATTAGAAAAGGCATTCATGATGGAACCGTGTTCTCCATCTTTATTTATCTTTCGGGATTATTGGAAATTTTAATACAGAAAGAATTTATAATTCATAAAAATCGTGTGATATAATAAATTCAATTTGCATATCAAAAATAACATAGAACCTTGTAATAGTGAGCCAGCAATATTATATACATATTATCCCTGTATACAATAAAACTTATGTTTAATTCATCTATTACGACATGTATTTTGATTCATATAAAAAAAATAACAAAAAACAAACATAAAATAATTTAACATAGCAGCTATATACAGATTACCAATTTTGGAATCAGCTAGCCTATCGCCATATCCAATCCCAGACTCTGGGAATATATTGCGCAGAAAATCTCAAGTCATCATCTTGTAATAAGCAGTTGTCCTTGTGTTCCAGGCACTCAACGGTTTCCTGATGATCCTCACGTGCGAGGGTGAAGTGTTCTTCGCCACGCACTCCATCGAGAGCTACTTAGGCTTCCATCAGGTAAGTAAGACTTCTTATATTCACAACTGGTCTACGGATCTTCGTGTCTCAGTTCAAAACGTTCCAACACTTACCAGTCAAGTCAATAATGTTAAATTATTAGTGCACATAATATCAACTACCAGTATACGTATACCTACGTTTTTAGTCAATAATGTTAGATTATTAGCGCACATAATATCTACTACCAGTATACGTATACCTCCCTATTATTTCGGATATATTTTTTAACTATTAGTATAAGTACCTTGGTTGGTGGTAGGATATATTTTATATTCGGAGCGACCACCGTACACAAGTTGTTAAAAGTCGCCATAGTGGCTCACGTGTGTCGTGTTTCAAGATCAGCCTATGTCTATCCAGTACCAACAGGCCGGCATAATTGTGTCGACTGCCGAAGGGTAATCATCTTTCGTCAGTCGACATTCTATTGGACCCCACTGTACTTACCAACAGGTGCAGTGCACATTTTGCCCATATAAAAAAAATATGATTTATTTCTAACTTTACCAATAAGTTCCAAATCATAAGACTCCCTTTATGTCGACTTAATATTGATATTCCGCAACATAATAATACCTACAATACAATATATATAACACTTCGTACATAAACACAAACAAAGAACACTAACGAACCACGCACTAATCTATTCCATCGACCACAAAAATGGCGACAGTTTTTCTCGTATAAAAACAACATTAAACTTATTAATTGCCGAGCAGAGCCAAGATACGATCGGCATAGATGTATTTTAATTACAATAATAAAGAACTATAAAAATAATAATTAAATTGTGTTAAGAGTTGGAAATGCTTTGTTTTATGCTATGTTATCGGTGGTGGTGGTTATCGCAGCCCATTTTCGGTGGCATTATTTTGGGGTTCTGTGAACTATTCAAATTGGGAAATGATATACTCAAAAATCGTTCTTTGATTTTGAACAGAAAAATTATCGAAGGTTGTTAAGTGTTTAGCATTAATGTCAAAACGACGGGTCCTTCGTATACTAACAAGTGCAAAAACACAACTTTACAGGAGAGTGATTTAAACATTCTAAACTTTGTAAATATTATAGTTCAACAGAAATCTTTGAATTTTTGAAATACTGAAGTATAACATTTCAAAATTAAACACAAAAAAGAAAATGCAGCCAGTCATATAAACTTAACATAACCTCAAAATAAATTTTACTCTTAAAATATATCACCGTTTTCTTCCAGTTATATCAGCATTGATAATAAACACATTTAATTTCGAAAACAGAATATTCTAAAATAAAAACCTCCAACTTTTGCCTCATTCGTTTATCACCTCTGAAATATTTATTTATACTTTTCATTTTATTTAAACAATTAAATTTAATCAGCTTTATAGCCACGGAATCGTAACATTAAAGTACGCTCGTTACTGCGCGGCAAATAAAGTCCCCAATGAGTTATTGCTATCAGGTGAAACCCCAATTTCGCCTCAATTCCTCCCTATGCTATAAAACTTTCAGTCAGTATAAATATTTCGAACCCCCGCGCTTTTGGTCACCTTAACGCCAAAGATTAAAAGTTTAGAGTGTATAGATTAGATTATACTCGGATGTGGAATATATATAATAATAATATCAGCCCTGTATTATATACTTGCTCACTGCTGAGCACGGGCCTCCTCTACTACTGAGAGGGATTAGGCATTTGTCCACCACACTGGCCTAGTGCGGATTAGTAGACTTCACTCACCTTCGGAATTCCTATCGAAAACTTCTTAGATGTGCAGGTTTCCTCACGATATTTTCCTTCACCGTTAAAGCGAACGATAAATTCACAAAGCATACACACATGATTGAATGTGGAATATATATTAAACAATAATACCTACTTGTCACCCGCCTACTTCCTCCTTCCTAATCCCCATTTCACCTATTCCAAGGTTTTTGAGGTGAAGATTTGAGTAGACTTGAGACCTCACAGAGTTATAACGAATATATTTTCATTTCGCAATGAAAGCGCATTTTGGTTTGATTTGACAAGCCTGCTATATGCCTCCGAATGCAATCAAAATAACCAACTTATTCTATACGAGTCAATTTTAAAATTAAGCATCACTTTGTAAATACAATGTCTCAATTTAGGGTAATGAGCGCACGCATGCGCCGAAGCCCATCATCACCTCAAATGACATAAGTCGCAATATGTGACGGATTTTGATAGCTGACTTTTGTTTATGTAACAGCGCCGACTTAGTTGAGATCAAGCTCTTAAGTAACATCTTAAGCTTGATTTATTAAATAGTTCAATACATTATATCTACTTGAAATTTTACTCAGTGAGATTGATTTATTAGTGGGGTCCTAGATCTCTTGTCTCTTAATAATAATATAATAATATCAGCCCTGTATTATATACTTGCCCACTGCTGAGCACGGGCCTCCTCTACTACTGAGGAATTAGGTCTTAGTCCACCACGCTGGCCTAGTGCCGGTTTGGTAGACTTCTTGTCTCTTAAAGGATACATTATATTAGGCACTAATAACTCGATGAAGTCTATGACCTCCAAAAAACAATACACTCAGAGGGGTAGGTTTGTATCAAATCGATTAGAAAAGCATTAAAGTCACCGATGCTTAGCGTACGAAGCCACGTGCCTGCAATTTGATTGCAACTATAAACAACAATGGCATCGATTAAACGGAAAACATTTACATTGTCAGGGGTTTAGGTGGATTTATAGTTTAAATATTAGGTAGAATCGTTGATATTTTAAGTTGGTAAAGGTTTTTTTTACAAACAAATACGGTAGGTAAGTTACTTATGTTTTTTGTCAAGGATAAAGTACATTTATATAATTATATTAAGCCCTATATAACAAAAAAATTGGTTGTATACTGTTCCAAACTCGACCGTCGTATTAACGAAGTATTCATAATTTTTGTAGTGAAACTTCTTTGAATCATTGTGATGTGAAACTTGATGAAACGAAAATACGTCACGATAAAGAAACAAACATATAAATGTATAGGATTAAGTCGACGAGAGATGGAGATAGAACAATTTACACAGTATTTTATATTCGGTCTCATCTTTGTACCACGCTTTTTATTTTTCTGCACTTCTCTATATGAACTTTACTTATACCAAATCTCACACTCCTGCGCACAGTGCTTAAATGAGAGTACAATGTACTTGACCTCATAATACGCATACAGATAAAACAAGACTCTGTCAAAGCGAATTATAAGACAGCTGAGAAATTATTGCAGTGTGAAGGTTTAGTTAGAGACGAACGAAGTGTTAGGATCGGGCTAAGATTCCAATTGCACGCAAAAAGTATGTTTTTGAAATGAATAATCTCACAAACAGTGCTTATGGTAGGAATCGAACTCAGAACTACAGCGCGTAGGTCCAACATTGTTTGATTCTAACGTTTAAATATGACAATGATTTTTGTACTCTCAGATACCTGATGTTTTTGACACTGTAAAAAATACTATAATAAAATATATTAAAAACAGACAAATACAACTTAAAAACAAAGTCAGCCACTTTTACAGCAAAAAAACTAAAAAAACACGTCAAAAATATTTTAAAAAGTATTACTTTAATAATCATTTTAAAAAAATACATTTAACGTCCCATTTAAAACAACAATTAAATTCTAAATACGGCTATAATCGGCTTCCATTACGCGATGCAGATCGCCCGGTGCCCACCAGGTGTCTATCGATCCCGCTACCCCACGAGGGGCTGAGCTCACAATTAGGCATATATGACTCACGTACCAACGGGAATATTAAATAGATATTCATAAAAAAATATGAAGTTCGAAAATCAAATGGGTATTAAAATAGAAATGTCTCAGGATGGCGAGCGCAGTGGAATACTAAACAATAATTTGTAATTCAAAGTGTAGGATAGTGTTCCTACTGTTTATGGGCGGTTATGTCGCTTACCATCAGGCGAGCGGCAAGCTTGTCTCGTCATTCAAAGAAATAAATAAAAAAATAATGTAGGTAATGAGTGCCTCGGTGGCTTAGTTATACCCACACGGCACGAGTACGAATATCGCGCTGAGGTCTTGGGTTCGAATCACTTGCACACTATATCTCCTGCGGACCTGGTTAATCTCCATTGACATTAGCCGCCGTGGCCGGAATTCGGCTAGAAGGGATTTACTCGGTATTGCTCGAGGCTTTGCTCTTTTGAAAGGCCTTTCCCGCTAAAAAAAGGCCCTAAACACTGTAGCGATTAACAGCGTTACGTCTATGATGCCATCTCTTTAAAATATCCCATAATGTTCCATGGGAACAAACTACCGGGATAAAAGTAGCCTGTGTGTTAATCCAGGTTTATCCGTGTGTTAAATTTCACCTAAATTCCAACTGTTTCTGTGTTTACTTCTAATAAACATTCAAACATTTTGACAAACTTTCACATTTTTACTATTATTAAGATACGGTAAATGAAATATCAGAAATAAATATAAAGATTTATTACCTACCAAATGAAGGTAATCAGTTTAATATTATAATACAAGTAACAGTAAATACTGATGGCTGGCCTCCTAACTGCGTAAAAATAGGACCCATACTCTAAAACACCGAATTTTCCCGCAAATCATCTATTAACATTTTTCGGTAAAATAAATTTGAGTGACAACCCTAACAATTTGGCAAATGAGGGCTGTCGCGTTCCTGGCAATTAGAAGTTTGGGTTATGAGACATGAGTCATTTGCGAAATTTTAATTGTCTTTACAATGTTTAAAATTGGGGGAACCGCGTTTAATTATTAAAATATACTGATTGACTCATTTATTAACGAAACAATGTCAGAATAAATAAAAAATTAATTAACAACCATAACAGTAAAAGGGGTTATTATTTACTGAGTTGGTATGTCGAGTAGGTTTTCTTTCTTTCTATCTACCACTTTACCTATTTGTGATGGAAAGTAACAGAGTTCAATGTGCTATTTCATCAGAAGGACATTGTAGCCTTTTTAAAAACATGACATTATGAAATTTACAATCTGATATCTCAATATATAATAATATCAACCCTGTATACTGTGCCATTGCCGGGCACGGGCCTCCTCTACTACTGAGAGGGGTTTAGGCCTTAGACTATGACGCTGGCGCAGTACGGACAGACTTCACATACTTTCGAAATTCTAATAGAGAACTTCCTAGGTATGCAGGTTTCCTCATGATGTTTTCTTTCACCGTTAAAGCAAGCGATATCTCAAAAATCAACATGACATTAGTGAAGTAATTGACTAATAAAATGTCTAGTTAATATCACTAAGGTTTTTTGACAAATATAGTACTTACCTAAATAAAATACTTTATTTGACACGTAAGCGAACAAAGTTGCATTTATGATACGTCAAAACAATATATAAGAATACTCACTATTATTGCTAAATTACATGTAAGTCAATTATATAACTATAGTCCTTTTAATGTTTGCCATCATGCGTGCAATCTCATCATTATTAATCCAAAAAAAACCGTAAGTAATAAAATCAAACTTTAAAACTAAGTATAAAAATATTACAATATTATTCGAATAGCCCAACCATTATCAAAGGCTGCATAATTACACGAAGTATTTAAAAAACAAATTTTCCTATAAAACGCTGTACCCATCAATCAGACGTTCCGAGTAACATAGGTGCCAGGCAACAGTCACCCCTCGCCGAAACAAAAACCAATTACACAACAAATCATCTTCTGACGTTTATGCCATCGCAATATGTTTTGGTTCACTGTGCCACCCCTATATTAGGGTTGTGCGGTTATCGAGTTTGTGGATTACGTCATTATTTATATAAAGCTGGTAGACTTTGCATAAAGTTTTTTTTTTATTGCTGCCCAAGGCAGACGCGCTAACAGCCCACCTGATGGTAAATGGTTACCGTTGCCTATGAAACCAATTTTAATTATCAAGTAAATAAAATGCCCAACTTGCTCAGTTTCTCGCGTGGTTGAACTAGATTATGAATTTAAGGCAGTCCATGACAAAGATGAATGTAAAAATATTTGTAAAATAACAATAATTTTAGACATTATTATTTGAAAAAAAAATCAATTTAAATTCATGATATTTTTGACACTTTTTTGGTACTAAGCATAGAACTATAAATGGAATGTATACATCTAAAGATACTGTGAATCCTTGCAAAAAAAGTCTCGGCTACACCTTCATCACATACAATTATCTATAAAAAAACTAATTATACTTATATATCTTATCGATAAAACTCTTATTTCCCGTCCGTATTTCGCCTCCCTACTTTCCATTTAAATTTGTAAGTAGGGTCCCGAAAGTTGTACATCGCACCATTGATTATCAATTTGTTTTGTGCTTGCGTTTCTGCATTATCAACACTGTTTACACGGCTTTTTATTTTGTTATGCTTGGAATCATTAATATTATCAATTTTGGACTCTATTCTTGTATCATTAAGGTTGTTATAAGTTTTTTTAGCGTTCGAAATGAACACGTCAATCTTGGTTACAGATGATAGGTTAATGAACGGGGTCTAATCGATTTTAGGGTCTCTCTGTGGTTTATTGATTTACGATTCGTTTGTGACTTGCTCTTTTTCTTTGGCTTTTTCTTGTTTAATTGAATGTGGTTAGATGATTATTAATGGGGCTTTAATGAGTTATATGTCTTCATTAAAACCTAGAACATTGTTAGGTTTAAATTTTGTTAATCTATTAAATTGGTATATCTTTATTCTTGGCTTCAAAATCCTGGATATTGTCTCTATACGAAAAATAGAAATTGTTTGTATTTTTTCATTTCTTATAATAGCTTTTCTAAAATGTAGATGTATCTTGTATAATATAAACGATCCATATAAACGCTTCTTGGCATTTAAATAAATATCTAAAACCTAAAATTTTCACATTGGTACCTACGTTCTTAGTAATAATTTTATTACATTTAAGATAAACCAATAAATAGCGACCTGCAAATTATTTATGTATGTTCATAATAGTTTCAATAGTTTGATCTGGAAATCTTTGGGGGAGGCTCATGTTTAGCAGTGGACATGCTGCGGCTGATGATGATGATGAAAATAACAGTTTCTAAGATCGCGAACAAAAACCTTTCTAATGTAATATCCCAAGTGGACAATTGATATTTCCAACTCCTCCCTATCTTTCTATTTCATTAATTTCATTGCGGGATAATAACATATTAGTTTTCCCTGAGACTCGCCGAGCTTCACTGCTCAGTGTCATATAATGCGTGCCACTGCTGATCCTGGCTTACAGGAGTTGTAGTGGTGGGTGTGAGGACGGGAAAGTCTCTATTGTAATATCCCACATTCAATCCAACTCTATATCTTCCAGTCAGACATCGTCCATCAGTCAGTATACGAGCTGGTGCATTCTGAAGATCGCGAGGAGTTGCAGCGCCAGATCCTGTGGAACTCGTTCCTGCCGCCTGAAGTCAGTAACCTGAGCCTGCAGGATGTCCTGCGGCCGGAGCGAGCGCACCTACTGGAGCGGAGCTTCACTGTTAGGTTTAGATGCTTGCTGGATAACACTTCAGGGTTTTTGGTAAGTTCTTAGTAAAAATGTCTTCCTTGAAGAGTTGATGATATTAGATAATCCAAATATCATTAAAAACTACGCTTAATTCTTTCTGCAATATAATTGAACAAATTTGTTTGACTAACAATATTTAAATGGGATAAGAACAAAAAAATTCTAGTGAAAACAGTCAGGAAAAGGCAAATGAGAAATAAAGAAACAATTTATATAAGCCGGCTATAAATTGCTATAGCTAAAATTTTAGTATAGCCACATGTTGATTGAAGTCCAGAAAGAAGACTCACCAAATTTATACTAATTATATGACTCATTTACATTATATAATTGTCTACTTCACAATATTAAATCATATAGTATTCTAAGTATAACTGTCAGAACTCTCGAAACTTCTACCATTCCTGTATAATAAACCCAGCCTTTCCCCAGCGACTTGACATCCGAGGCCGCATCAAAATCCTCCACGGGCAGAATAAGAAGACCGAGGAACCTCCCTTAGCGTTGTTCGCGATCTGCGCGCCCTTCGGACCTCCGAGCCTCCTCGAAATCCCTCAGAAGGAGGTCATGTTCAAGAGCAAACACAAACTCGATCTCTCTCTAGTCTCCATGGACCAAAGGTAAGGGATATTCGATAATTATGAATGAAATATTAAGTGCTGAAAAAAGGTTTAATCCTTACGCGATTTAAATCGCCCAAAATCGGTTAACTGGAAGCATTACTAAAATATTCTAGGACCAATAGGTTTTTGGATAAACTGATGACGTGTTCTAATATGATTTTTCATTTGATCTAACATCGAATCAAACAATGAGCCATCAACGCGCCAAAAAAACGCAAAGGGCTGAACCAAACATACGCGTTTATAACACAGTTATAAAATGATGATCTCTTATGTTTACGCGAATGTTAGACATTGAAATAAAACTAAAAACTATTTAAACGGATTTTATCGCGGTTTTTTATATTATTATTTTCTCCCGACGTTTCGAAGACTTTGCAGCCTTCATGGTCACGGGGGGGACTGAGGTGTTGTTCATCCGTAAAGTTAAAGTTAGTTTAATAATGATCTTATATAGGACAAACAAAAAGAAATATAGGGACCCGCGTAAAAGAACATATAGCTGACGTGAAACACCGACGCTCTACGAAGTCTGCAGTCGCTGAACATTCTGAAGGAGGCTCCAATCATTATTTGCGATTAGACAAGCCACAAATCCTTGCCAAAGAACACCGATTCCTACCTAGGATGATTCGCGAGGCTATTGAAATTAAAAACACCCAAATTTCAATAGGGAAGATGGTTGGAAGCTTGCACAAGCCTGGGATCCTGTTCTACATTTAATTAAATCGGATCCCAAAAGACCGGCTGCCAGACCTCAAGACACTGTGAGCTCATTCTGCGTAGATCGGACCGTCAACAGATAAAATTTTTTAAAATGTTGTATATTTGAAAAATGTAGGTAGATATTGTAACTTTGACTTTACGGATGAACAACACCTCAGTCCCCCGTGACCATGAAGGCTGCAAAGTCTTCGAAACGTCGGGAGAAAATAATAATATAAAAAACCGCGATAAAATCCGTTTAAATAGTTTTTAGTTTTATTTCAACAGTTATAAAACTTTACGTCCATGCTCCATATTTATAACATTAAAGTTATGTAAATGAAAATAGAAACTACAGCATTTATTATATAATATTTCAAAGACAAAACATTTTTATATTATAATATACAAAGTGTTAAACAAAAAACACCCAAAACCACCCAGATACGAAAAAGAACAAAACCCATCACCACGTGGTAACAATTGTATTTGTAATAAAAAGTTGGCCGACCATAAACGCAGGTAATGGATCGGTTAAAATCCATATGAAATCTATAATTGTGAGCCAGTTAGGCCGGAACGGTGCGTTAACCTGTGGAATGATACGGTTCAGACGTTTTGTGAGGATACTCGCGAATAACTAAAAGAAACTAGTTTCTTATTTTATACATAGGTAGGTAACTGCGATAAATTATAGGGTTAATAATTAAACCGTCTATAAGATTTAACGATAACACATAGACATCATCTATGTTTTTTTCTGTGCATGGCATGGTAACCGCACTGCACCCGATGGTTTTATCGGGGCTAAGGTTTTATTAAAAAAATATTATGTAATCGTGAAAATTGAGTGAACACCGGTGCAAGCGGGCGTATGGAGCGACTTAGTCATGAAATTATGACCAAGCTTCTTAAATATAGATAAAAAAGTAATTCTTTTATGGATCACGTCGACGATCCAATCAATTTGTGAATATATTTGGATGTAGGTTTATTTTTGTGCATGTGTATTTTCCATACGTAACTATTATATGAAATTGGAAATAATTAACTACGCTCAGCTCGTCTTTTGCATCCACTGATGAGCTACTCCTTACCTATGAAAATGCTCCGTTATAGAAAGCTAGTTCAAAATCCATCTTTCAATAATATTCACATTGTTTCCAGGGGTAAAATGCTATTGGGTTACACGGACGCCGAGCTGGCCAATATGGGCGGGTACGACTTGGTACACTACGACGATTTGGCGTACGTTGCGAGCGCTCATCAAGAATGTAAGTATTTTTAAGGAAAGTAATGTTATTTTCACCCATGGCTAAGAACTCATACACATCAACACGATATGACGTCGCGTCGTCCTACGTCGAAGAATCGTGGCACGTCGCGATGTCGTGTCGCGAATTTTTACGTTGCTCGTCGTAGATTTCCACAATACGACGTCGTATCATGTTCATGTGTAAGAGTCCTAACTGCCTGCCTAAAATTAAATTACTACAAAACCGCAATAAAATCCGAAAGACTAGTTTTATTTCATTGTGTAGCATTCTTAACATTAACTATAAGAAATCATTAAGTTATAACCAAATTTTGCAGTTCAAATAATGTATCCCATCAATTCCATTCGTTCCAGTGTTAAAAACAGGTGCTTCCGGGATGATCGCATATCGCTTCCAGACGAAGGACGGGCAGTGGCAGTGGCTGCAGACCTCCTCTCGGCTCGTCTACAAGAACTCCAAGCCTGACTTCGTTATTAGTACTCATCGGCCGCTTATGTGAGTATTGAGCAATTTGTAGTTTAAGTAAGGAACAAAATATAGTTTATCTTGAAGGGTTTGATACCGCGAGGGTAAATATTTAAGTGATATTCACTGAATTGGTATGAGATTAGAGAACTCTGTAGTAAATTCAATTATCATAAAAAGACAATATAGGAGTATTGACGTTGTTTTAACAGTTGATGTAGTTAGCAAATCTTTTTCTAGTTTAATAATTGAACAAATTTTCTTTCCAGGGAGGAGGAAGGCCGAGATTTGCTCGGAAAAAGAACGATGGACTTCAAAGTGAGCTACCTCGACACTGGCTTAACCAGCCTCTACTTCCGAAACGGAACAGCTCTCTGGCTGCGAGACCACCGTCACTACTCCCCCCCGCGCGGCGCGACGGTACAAGACCCAGCTCCGGGACTTCCTCTCCACCTGCAGGAACAAGCGCCGAGTGCCAACCACCCCTGCACCTCCCCCAGTGGACTACCTCGCAGCCGATGCTGTCGCTGCAGCCTACACTAACCTCAACGGGGCCTACACAGCCTCCTATGGAGAGTATCCCCCAGCCCCTATCCATTATGCCCTCCGTTAGACGACAGATTCCTTACAGCAGACAACCTTTTCCATCAATATAAACCTTTATCCTACCATTATACTCCGTACGCACCAAATGGCTTCCTTGAACCAGCGCCTCCGCCTGGGTACGAAGTGGCTCCGACGTACCACAGGCCTCCGTCGCGAGAGTACACGTATATAGACAGTAGTGGAAGGTATATGAGTCCAGTGGCTGGTCAGGAGCGGAGGTCGCCGAGTGTGGTCCCAGGGCCGAGTCCTGCCGGCTCCAGCGGGTCGGCGGAGCAGGACAGGATGCAGCAGAACCAGACGACGGAGATGCCGCGGCAGACGGTGCTCATGTGGGGCGCTGGTGGTACGGCTCAAGAGGTCCCCGTGGAGTACTCCCCCCCACAGGTTTGGAGATACCACCCTTCGCACTACCACACCGCTGAGGCGACCCAGTGAAAGCTTGTGCAATTTTTAGTTCGGTTAGTTTACAAGCTCAAATCCGGCGTTCTGTAACGTTTCCGCGTCTTGGATTATTTTCTATACGTCCTTTGTAAATGAAAACTTTGTTACCAGTTTTAATTTTCTTAATTTTATCCTAACGATACCTCGCTCTGTTGGATAGTTGTACGTAGGCTGTTTACGAGCAGATCTTGGTCTTTCAGACTTAAACAGGGTCTTTCCAATATCATTGTAGATAATTTTTTAATTGTATATTTATAAAGAATTCTATCCAAATATATTAAATAGTAGTCCATTTTAATTGTAAGTTATTTTAGACACAACGCAACGCTAAGGAGCCAATTGCATTGTGTAGGTCGGCAATTTTGTTTACCTTTTTATAATTGGTGACGAAAGCATAGCAGTGAACATAGCTAAGACGCCTTTCTACAATTGTTTATGCTAATAGAAAACAAAAGAATGACATATATCTTAGCGACAGACTTATCAGTAATTCAAAAAAGGAATGAAATACTAACAAAAAATTATAGTCTAAATATCAGCACTAAGAAATTTTTGTTACTGCCTTAGTAGACAAACGAGCAAGCAATCCGCATGATGGTAAGCAGCATTAGCTGCCTTTAGCAATGCTAGAGGTACAGCCAAGCTATATTTTTAATTATCCAGTTCAAAACAACTTAAATAAAAAAAAAAAAAAAAAATTGTTGGCCGAACATTGTATATTGGCTGTCACACACTAGCGCTTAGAATATTGTAAATAATTATTATAGTGAATGCCTGAGCTTTGTGTCGACATTTATAAAATAAGACATTTCCAAAACAAGTGTTTATCACTGCCTAATGAATATGGAACGAATCATTTCAGCTTAAGATATCTTTTACTTTTATGTACACCAGGATACAGCAGGAATTTTTGTGAAAACATGTTCAAATCATAAATATTTTTTCTTTTCAAATAAAAACTTATAAACATTGTACATGCTTTGATAAAGACCTTTATTTCACACCTCAGTTGTCTATATAAATTCTTATTAGTGTCATTGCATTGGGAAAATCTATCAGTTTAAAATATTATCAAAATCTCCGCACATATCTATGAAACATATCGAGCACGCAAAGCAAAATTTTGATAAAAGCACATTCTTTTGATTGTAAAATTAATAATGGATACTGAATGTTAAACAAGTATTACTGATACAAAAATATAATTAAATTTGAAGTTGAATGTTATTATTATTCAACCAACCTTGCCTTCCAAGTTGGCACTGTTTGCAAAATTTGTTGCCTAAATACACTGCGATGGTTGGTCGAACGGTTGGACAGTGTATGCGTACCATTACTTTTACACAGAAAAATATTATTTGCGTTTCCTATAATAGGGGTATTACACGGTAGAAATGTGTTTCCTTGAATATATGTCAATTTCAAAAATTTTTGTCCTAATAAGCAATTATTATATATTTACCTCCAATTAGTAGAACACCGTTGTAAAATTTTATCGATTTTCTGCATATTTTAATTAAATAAATTAAACATTACTGTTCTAAATTCAAAACGAATATAAAATATTTTTTTTTGCATTAGTCATAATATAAATCAAACTATAGGGTGTTCCAAATTCAAATCAGGTAAACTACCCTTCCACACGTGTAGTACCTCTATGCGCATTGTCATGCTTGGGACGGTAAGCACTGCCACGCCAGCGTACACGTAGCACATTACTGTACATACACTGTGCTTATTTTGGCCTTTTATTAATAAAACGTTTCTTTGTGCTACAGTGACGCGGGCGTTGGCACGGCGGACATCAGAGTTAATCTTCCGCAGAATTAGTTATAAGCGGTTATCTCGATTTCACGTTAATGTGGCGCGACATGTTGAGCAACGTTGCGGAACTTCTTATTCATTAAACTTAATAATCTCTTGTAAAAAACAGGTCAGTTTAGAAGTTGTGTATATTCTGCTAACACGCAATGTTTTGCAACGATGCTGAACTTGTTGAGCGGCACATCTGTACGGAATGTGATCACGAGACTTTAGTGTAATTTTTACGAGTAACACTTATTGTTTTTGCTCAAACTTCATCTATTTAAAGTTATAATCGCTAGATCAATGACTAAATTCGGCAAGGTGATATTGGAATATTGTTTGTTAAAACTTTGAGGGCTAAGAGATTATTTCATGTCATTTAAAAGTAATTCAGATTGAAGTCTCTTACCAAGAAATTACGATAAAAAAATACTGCCTTTAAAATACTTATTCCTTTTGTTAGGGCTTTTGTAATTAAATACAGTATAAAGAAGCTGTCCCAATAGAAAATGATTGCTATACTTACTTTAACTTTTTACTGAAACATAAACCTTGACAGACAAAAATATTTTTATTTTACCCTAATATATTTATTTCATTACCAAAAAAACTCTTGACATTAAATTTAATATTAAAATTAGTGTTGCTCGTAATTTCAATGTTGAATAAATATAAAATTCATCGTTACCCGGCTGAGCTGCGAAAATACTTAGACCATCAAGAAAGGGCGCTATGTGATTTTTGCGTCAAAGAATAAATCTGTTATTTTTTATCTAACAACTATATAGAAAATACAGTTTTGTGTCATTATTAACGTACACAAAAATAAATTTTAAACACTTTTCCATTTTACACGCAACACAACAGTTTTTTATGAATGTGTGCATCAACATATTTTGTCCTTATATTTTGGAATGAAAGATCATAAGTCACATACTTTATTTATTGTCAAAGCTAAAATACATTAAAAAACGTAATAATAATCAAATTTTTAAACAAGTATTTTATAGCCAGATAACATTGAATGATATATTTATGTCAACTCTTCTTGTCTTGTCAATGTAAATTCTTTTCCTATTTTGTATCGATACCACATTAACCGCACGATTTTAGTATCGATAATGTATCTTCCAGTTTGTGTAAATTAGCACGATGTCAAAATTGACGTTTGTCACTCAAGCTGACAGTTTGACAGCCGTCCATTGACATCTGTCACTTTTAAATTTTCAAATGAACGGCTAAATAAAAATATAAAATTTATAGACTTGAATATGTTTTGTGAATGGGAAGAAAGCGTACTATAAATATTTGATGGCACATGTTTGCTAATGTTATAATAAAATCTTCAACTCTCATTGACTAAAAAAATAAGTATAATTATCTAACAAATATTAAACGTGAACTCGGTGCTCTTATCGTTTTATTTCCCATTTACGAAATGTATTTCTAAATAAATAAAATAAATAAATCGATCGCAACATACAACATCTGTATATGGCGGCATACAATAACCATTCACTCTGTTTGCTTATACATGATATTAAAATCCGGACCGAAGCTACCCTTGCTATGGACAATTTAAAAAGTACTTTTATTTCTTTTCAACTATTCAAAAGTGACATTATACGTTAATACGTAACGAGAACAATATAGAGCTGAAGCAATATTTGATGTCGCCATTAAACTCAATTTTTTTTTTAAAATATGTATCCCATACGTTCAGCATCTTAAAATACTTGTAAGATTTTTTTCTCAATTAGAAATAAACGAAATCACACAAAATCTTCTATAAATTAAATATAAACTTGCTCTTATTTATTAAAATGTAAATATATTTAGGTTAGAAGCTTACATTATTGTGTATTATCCATAATATTTAAATGAAAATAAATTAATTAAGATAATTAATATTTGAACAATATCTGTATTTATTTTAGCATATCATTATGATGTAATTTAAAAGAAAATCAAATAAATTTTTCATGCCACTGATTTTGTCTTTAAGTTTTTTATCCACTTGTTTTTATCATAAAAATTGAGGCCTGATATCGTTTTCTATTAAATAAAAAAAAATAATAATTCATGTTATTATCATAATAATTTGCAATGGTTTGAATATCGTCCGATAAATTAACAAAATTTAGCTATAGTGCTATCTAGACATATAAATGAGAACTAAGTAGTACATTGGATCATAAAGTTCATTTTACATAGCTTCACTAACATTTAATACTCACACCTGCTCACAGATGGCGCTGTATTTTAATATTTATTTTAACTGACTTGAAAAAGGGGGAAGTTGCTCAATCCAGCTTGCCAATTACAAAAATTATAAACATAATTTTATGATTTTTTTCGTTCGGTTCAGTAGATGTCTATTGTCCCACTTTAATTTCATTGAACCTTGAACTTTAACATAGAAACATCAGGGACTACTCAAAATCCAATACTCATATTGTGACAGAAGTATCTTCAGAACAAAACAGCTACTCTACTATGCTCAAAGACTTCACTGGTCTTAAACGCTTAAAAGATGAATGTACCACTGTAAAATAGTAAAGTTGTTGTGCCGACTCTACATTAAGTACTACAAATTTACTTACTTACTGTATTAGTACATATAAAAATGCGATCGTTTTTACTATTATTAAAACCGCTGAAGCGATCTGAATGAAAAGACAAACAGACCACGTCTCGAATTAACTTAAACACACACACAACTCACATCTTTTATGCCCGAAAGGATAGGTAGAGGCGCAACTAAAACATCCACTTTCCGCTGTATGCTTTCCGACCCATGACGTGATAGGAGCGAGTATCGCCATATGGGCACATTTCCAGATTCCGGGCTCCGATCACTGCCTGACCCGGGGATCGTATCCAAGACTTCAGCACTAGAGTCGTAACACAACTACGTCACCAAGGCAGTCATTAATATTTATATTCCTATTTATACAACTAGTTTAAAAGCAGGACTTTTATTCCGATAAAGACCTTTCATTGTAAGAAAAGCTGCTGTAATATCATCTTATGATCTTCAGCCTGTGTAATTCCAATGCTGAACATAGACATCTAAAGATTTCCAGGCAGATCTGTGAAAATCAGTTTGAATCCAGCGAGTACTTGCATTTTATCAGGCCTTTTACCGCTATCAATACCATTCTGTTTATCCCAAACTCTATTAAATTTAATTAATATCTTCGAATCATAATACACAGTATTGTATTGTATGGTATTATTGATCGAAGATTAATATGACGAGAGATGAATACCCCTCGGTAGTCGACACAATTATGCCGGCCTGTTGGAGCCGGATATACATAGGGATCCCGAAACGCGACACACTTATGCGGCCCGCGGACTACTATGGCCGGTTTTAACACCTTGTGCACGATAGTTGCTATCCGGGCGGATATAAATATACTCATGTCCTACCACCAGCAGCACAAAACAAAGCACCAAGCGACTGTGTCGAAATTGTTCGGTTTGTTTATAAGACATTTAGACAATAAACATTGGATGTGAGAGCGCTGACGGGTGATTGGCCCGCCGCTAGTAATTCATACGGAGTTGTGTGTAGCGCTTCGGAAAAATATAGAGTAGATATATTTCATAAGTGATAACAGGCGGAATTTGTGAAACTAATAAAAAAGCCTTTTATTCCCGAATAGGTATTAATTTATTTAAACTCTATTTTGTACATCAAGTCTTATGGAAAAGTAAATATACAATGGAAATACGTAGAGATGCTATTGGTGCACCCAAATTCCTCCATGAGACCCATCCCGTAATAGGGGGGCGAGCCTATCGCTATATCGCCATATCGGGCACAAATTCTAGGGTTGTTACGGAGAAACCCAAAATCAGTTTGCCTGTTACTGATTCGAACCCGAGACTTTAGATCAGTAGTCATTCCACGCACACAATAACAACCCAACCCCAGAAACCTTACTTTGACAGCTATCACAGGGCTCATCCTAAACTATACAAAGTATATTACCGAAGCAGTCAATTTATTTCCCACACTAATTTACCCATCGACAACCATACAATCTACATTACAATTCAGCGAACGTACAAACGACTTGCTCCTAACATCTCTATAAAGATCCGTCACAGGCTGGTTAACCGATGTAATCTCGCGCCTGCACGCAGCACGCACTGCCCGCGAAGCTTTCGAGTCGACCGCACGTCTACAGAGCAAGTCTACAGTGAGTGCTGTGCGCCATGCTGATCACGGACGTGTTCTGTTACGCGCTTTTGACGGTATGTTTTTTTAACTGCATCTGGTGGTGTGTGCTAGATATCGATGGTTGAAAAAATTACTTAAGCAACATTTTTTCGAATTTTTTTTAAGTAAATTAAAAAAAACATAAAATAGTGCTGATTTTAAATATTTATGAAACTTAGTGTCGAAAAAAAAAATCGCTTATCAATTCGTCTTTTAACCGTCGATGTGATTTTCTCTAGTGAGTTAGAATTGAAGCAGACGAATCGAGATCATGGCAATTTCTGTTTGGAATTGTCAGTTGTTTAATATTATAGAATCTATATAAGCATTTGATACTTTTTTGTGACTGAAATAATTATGACATGTTATAGAGCGTAAAATAAATTGCCTACTGTTTTGTAAAGATTCCCGCCAAAACAATTTACAATAGTTTTTAAATCAAATATGAATGATAATTTAATAGAGCTCTATCTTTAATAACTTTAGTTAAATGTTAATTTATCCCGTATTCCTTTATATTGTTTTTTTACACCGACAACCAAATTTATAATATAACTGGATAAATATTTTCTTGGCATAAAAAGCTTATACATTCAGGAGTAATGTAGCTTCCTATTAGTAAAATAAAAATAAAATCGGAGTAGTTCCTGAGATTAGTGCGTTCAAACAAAAAAACTATTCCACTTTTGTTAGTATAGATATAGAAAAAAAACGGCATAACTCATCTTTCTGTGGTCTTCGTAACTTAAATCCTAATACTTAGCTATAATTCCTAAGAAAGACTTAATACCCCCAATAAATCTTGTTTAAAAACCTTTACACCACTCAAATACCATAACCATTTTCTCAATTTTTATAGCCTCAAAAAATGGTGTAATGTATCACGCATTCCTAGAATTGGTTAAGATCTATAAATTACTTATTAACAAACGTTACACTGTCTATCAATCGTTGTTTTTAACACCGTTGGTTTTACTTTTCAACACGCGAGATATTGGAATTTAATACTTATGTTTACGAAGCAGAGAGTTGATTGAAAAAATAATAAAAGCAAAGCAAATCTAACTGCAATATTTTCAAGTTGAAAGCATTGATTCCCAAAATGCAGGTGAACCACCAGGGATAGAGGGGATAGATAGATAGATCTACGGTAGACTCGACAGGATCTACATTGGCGTGACCAAAAAATGGTTTACAATTTGTAAGCAGGGTCTACGAAAATGTATCTAGTTTTGATAGTAAAGAACTAAAATGTTTGCTTGACTTCACTTATCAATGTAAGCAGATAGTATTATAAGCTTAGCGATCGTTACTTGTAAAAATTTGCATTTCTGGGGAATATGATAGAAAATTAGCTGCAAGGGTCCACCGGAACCAACAGAATTTTGTAAGTGGTCTATGAGAAAAAAATTAAGAACCTCTGGTTTAAAGCATAATGTCAAAGCACTTAAATGTTTGTATACTATTACGGTTAAGATAATATTACAATTGATCTTTATACATAAGTAAATTATGCTTAGGTATCCACAATAAATTTAGCATTAAAGTAGTTTAACTATCATAATCAGTCTTAGATAGATTTTAAACTGAACTTGTATAAATTAAAATTTAAAAATGTCCTTGTTCACTATAGCTAGTACAATTCATCCATAATAATAAGTATATAGAGATAAAGTGCATAAGTTACAATATACGTAATAATATCTGAAACTACTTACCCTAAGAACTACATTATCCTTTAATGTTTATACTTGTTATCCCAGAAACTAGCTTACTTATATATTTATTTTTAATCATTTATTTCCTAAACATCAACTGCTCAAATAGGAAGAACAAGCAGGACAAAACAATGGCGCTCATAATAATAATTATAATATTTAATCTAACCAGCCCAGAAGATATAAACAATAGCACTTCCTTTTGTAATTATGTGATTACGAAAAAATGATCCTAGATAGTTTCTTCTTCTTCGTCAGTCTTTGAAAGTCCACTGCCGAACATAGATCTCTCCAAAGATATAGTTTACTATATTTATTTTCTATCACTCAAAATATTTTTACGTGCTTAAATACTTAAACGATGACCTTTTCCCACTTTCTGCACATTACAATGTCGGGTCGGCGCATCACAATTATTGCAGAAGTAAGCTTAGTTTCTGTGACCAGCGCCTGACGAATCTTTTCTTACTTTATAAACAGTAAAGATGTTACTTATCTTGCTGTATTAGTATTTATAAGTTATTCGCCCACGTTAAAGGCCTTCTCGCTACAAAATTCCAAAGACATTGTAGTGATCCATGCCCCCATGTGTATGATTTTTAGAACCTAAAATACACAGGTCTCAGTTACTCTTCTACTATGATTTTGATTTAAAGAATCCTAGGGACAATCCCTACCTCGTTACAGGCACGACAAAGTAACACTGCATCTGATGGTAAGGGATGTGAGGTTTAGATATAGTATCGACTGACGAGAACTGATTATCCCTCGCCAGTCGACAGAATTATGCCGGCCTGAATCCAACCCCAGAACATTGATTCCTCCTCTAGTAACTCATGAATTCGATTCGAAGCTTATAGCTTTCCACTTAAAATCCGAATTATAATCGTAATTTATTCTATAAAGGTGAAAATCATAATCCAAAAAAATGTAAATATAATTTAGTGTCATGCCTAAACCATTGATCACGGAACCAGTTGTGGATGAAAGTTAAACATTCTTGCCGTTAATTGTTTTAGAAACATCATTTCTCTCGTTAACTGTTAGAAAAACGGCATGTGTGTTATAAGTGGATTTTTTGTGACCCCTAAACTGGTACTGAATGACAAAACATGTTTAGTAATGGTCATAACAAAAACAGGCCGGCATAATGGTGTCAACTGACGAGGAGTGATCATCTCACGTTAGTTCTATCTAAATTTTACTCAACTTATCAGGTGAGGGTTTCACCGTCCCCGTATAGATATGATTTGTGAATTTAATGTATCACGATCTCTCACAATCTTCGAAACATTTGATATATTCGCGGCCGTCACCTCAAGACATGATTTTATATCTCCACGCGCAATTGCGTTGGCTACAATGTCCTTCAAATCGGAAAACAACTTTTATACATTGCGTAATGCCAAAAAATTACCGCTGGTGCGTACCCAGACCTCTTTTTCACTAGAATATATTTAGACCTGTAGACCTGAGATAATCAGTTGAGATCTATACTATTAAAAATATAATTAAGATCGGAATGCAATATTTTATTATTTATATCAAATGAGTGGAACCGAATATGAGATGATTGATAGATATGGACCTATTTTGAATGAAAGGGACAAAGTAGTTAAATAAGCTAAGAGTAAAGAGAAACAGAATGTGAAAAATGAGTGAGAGTCGTATGAAGGAATGGTAAAAAGGCACTAGACCCCAAGTTACATCTATAAAGTTACCATTGAAATTATATCTCCAACTTAGTATATTGAACATATCCCAGAAACAATAACTTTATCGATTGTAACTTCAAATCGGGGTAAATACCAAACCTTAACGCTCAAGGAATAAGTAGTTACTTTTATTAGTCGTAACCCGCTAGTCCCTAGAAACAATAACTTTATATCACTTATGACGTCAAACCAAGTTGTATACCTGACCTTAGCCCTCATAGAATAAGTAGTTTCGTTTATTATAAGATCTGTTACCCAGGATTGTTTCGATACATTGAAGCCTTTCACGACCTTATATAAATATCACTAGCCCTTCGCGCTTAAAACTAAACTGTTAAAAAGTTTTTATGTTAATCTTTAAAATGAAACTGTTATCGGGGTTGGTGGTTTTACCTTCTTTAAGTAGCTATTGCGACTGTCTCTTCATATTTTGCTCCCATATGTATATCAACTTATAGGTTATCACATGGCATTAAAATTCCACCCTCTTCCGACGTGAGATTATAAAAAAAACTGTTATACATAATTTGACATATCTAATTACTAAATTCATTATTATAACTCAGAACAACATACAATGAAAAAAGTTAAGAAACCAAAACCATTTATATAACTAAGAGAAAGAATAAATAAAATATTTGAAACACACGTTTAAGTAATGAAAACAAATTGCTTTGAGTCCGCAATGTTACAATACCGAACCGAACCTGGCGAAAGTTAATTACAACAATATAATATTTGCTATAGGATTCCGTAGTATTGTCTATTTAATCGGAGATAGTCTAGTTGGAATGGATTGCCGAAACGAATGTCAGCAGGTTCAAAACCAAAAGGCATGCACTTCTGATTTTTCTAAAATTATGTGTGTATTCTTTGTGAATTATCGCTTGTTTTAACGGTGAAAGAAAACATTGTGAGGAAACTTGCATACCTGGGAAGGTCGCTATAAGAATTTTAAGGGTATGAAGTCTGCCAATCTGCACTAGGCCAGCGTGATGGACTAAGGCCTAATTCCTCTCAGTAGTAGAGAAGACACGTGCTCAGCAGTGGAACAGTATACAGGGCTGATATTATAAGTGTATTATAAGTAGTAGGTCGTGAAGGCGAGAGTCCGTCTAGGTTATCTTCCATCACAATTTCCATTTTTGTTCTCAAGCAGCATTGTATAGCATTGTTATGTTCTAGTTTAAAAATTGTAGCCGGAGTAATTACTGGGCAGTATAAGACTTGGGGTTAAAAGACGTGAGTGTGTGGTTATTAAAATTACAGTTTTAATAACACTATGTAATTATTTGTACTATAAAAGATGAGATTTATCTCAGATCATTATATTATCAGTTACAGTTTAAAACACAAATGTTTCATTGCTGTCCATTCGCTTCAAAGCCCTTGTTAGAAGCACAACGTTCCTCGGTAGTAAAGAGTAATCGTTTACGCATGTTAGATTTGACACTTTCGATAAGTGAAACCGCGGGGCCGGGCAGCGTCGCGGCAATTGAACATGATGTGTGCTTTGTTTAATCTTTGTCGATCACATAATTGGGCTTGTTAATGGCAGGAAGGTTCAATCGACATTGTCAGTTGTAGGCACTTGAGTTTTGTGACGGTAGATTCAGTATTTTTCCTAGGCTCTGGGGTTTTGGATTCGCATCTCGGCCTAAGTAGTATTTGGATTTTTGCTCAGTGTTATTTATTTATCAAGATGATTTAAGAAAAGATAAAGTAGAGATTACTTTTATGTATCGTAGTGTTATTTGAATAAGTATTTGTATGGTCAAACTGTCTTTTTTATTTATATTAATTTTATTTGTATTAAACGGTCTCGTATTTATTATTTTCGTATTTTTTTAATAAAACAGTTTTATTCTTATGTTGTTATTTTACAATTGTAATCTGTATATTTAACTTACATCCTGAGTGTAGTATTGCCAGAGAAAATCCTTTACTCACCTTATTACTTCGGAGTTTAGAATTAGTTCTCTATCGCATCATTGGACGAAATACAGACACCGAAATATGGGTTTACTATTTGCGTCCCTGCCTACCCTTTCTAGAATATAAAGCGTTTCTATGACGATTGTGTCTTCTTGATACCTCTTACCTAACCAAAAGTAAGGTCACCGCAATTTTTACGCACGTTGTAGAGATTTTGCTTCTCACGATCTGCCATTTGGTTGATGTCTCTCAGTTTTGCCTAATCCAACTTTGTGCAAATCATGTAACATATATATATTGCCCGACTTGGGTAATGAACCCATAATCTAGACATTTATCAACGCAGACTAATGTAATTGTAATGACTTCCAGCTCATTCTTATCTAGATAAATCGTATTAGAAAAATCCACACAAAACCTTGAACCAAGCATCTAACCCACGTCCGTTTTTCTAAACAAACCTCCAGTAGACCAATGCTATGATGAATTAAATAGAAAACGATATCAGTAATATGAGTAATATATCGGTATTTATCTACTTTCTGTTTGTCCGGATGCTGACCCTGCGCTAAATCTGGGTCACGATGTCGTCACACGAGATGACTCAATTACATGAAACAATATCTATGTGCGAAAAGAAATTATCCGGCATTAGACTAGTACTGCAAATAGACCTTAAAATTCAAATACTTTTACTTCTAAAACTTTAGATCATCTCATTTTACTTAAATTTTGTATCTGGGTGGATAGGATCCATTAGGCAAAAATATGGGACTAGTGATGAAAAAGAAGCCTCATTGAAATCCAGATAGTTGAGACTTACAAATAATCTGAGATGTCTTATTTACCTTATGCTTTATATTTGACTGCCTCGTGGCGTAATTGTAATACGTACGCGCTACGAGTATGATTACCGCGCTTGGTTATGAATTCGAATCCCAGGTCGGACCTAAATTATTGTGCCTGGATTTCCATCTTCAAAATTACTCGGTCGCAGCTCGGAGTCAAGAAGACAGTGGAGCCCTGCGCCTTATTGTTCTTCTGGTCATGTCGAATAGCTGAACCGGACTGCGAAAGCGAAGGAACAGAAAGTGCACCTGTGTATTGCGCCCACAATTGTGCACCATAACATGTCCGCGTACTGGCTGATCTCCGTTGTCATTGGTAACCCTGGCCGAACTTCGGCTAGGAGAGATTCATTCACTTCGTATATTTTTTAATGATTTTCCACCAGCATCTATTACGATGAGCTAAATCTCTGTAAAACCGCCGATAGGATTGCTTGGTATTAATTTCTTCTTATCCTAGCTAGGATTTCCTCCAGATTTGAGAAAATAAGTAGGTACTCCTGAAATTAAGGTTTTAACAAGCTCTGTTTTCCACCAGATCTGAAGAAATCAAGTATTCGTTAAACATTTGTCGAACTATTAGTTACTAATGGTCTTGAAGTTCATCATAATGCTATCGTGGGATAAGAATACAGAAGTATTTTGTTAATCAGAATGGTCACAGACACGCTCGCTTATTTGCATTCGCTTCCCGTGAAATTGTTACTTAATCGGATATTCACAGAAAGTTACAACTATTACATACACTTTACTTTCCAATTTTGCAATTCAAAGGTATGTCTATAGATTTAGAATATTTGAAATACGTAAGGCTAGTGTCTGAAGCCAAAATAACGATTCGATGCTGCAATTTATTTTGGTTTCAAACTTAAAACGTGAGGAATGTTATATAATTCATTTTTAGCAAAAAAGACAGCTTTCTAAATGAAATTTTTGCACATTTCATTTAAATTATTTTTACAGTAATTACAAATGATTACGGGAGTTCACGGAGGTCGCTGCACAAGGCTCTAAGCCTGTATAAAAGTGACTAAGAATTATTATCAGTATACATTTTTAATTCGGCGACCAATCATTTGCGTTTCCAATATGTCCCATTTAAAAAAAAATAATACAATTATTAATTTTTATGTATGCATCATGAAGGAAAGCTGAGCTTGCTAAGATTAGGCTAAGTGTTAATGAAACAGTGCTCCAAAACTTTTTTATGTATAGGTTTATACCTATAGAGGAAGAAACATCAATATCAATAAAATCACGTGCTATGTGTACATAAGATTATCACTTGAGAACGGCTTAACCGATTTGGCTGAATCCTTTTTTGTTATGTTTCTAATTGTCAGGACGAGTCATGTATGAAGGAATGATTTATTTGGATGACATCTTCCTATGAAAATCTTTTTTCGTACACGCTACTCTCCGAAACCACCTAATCGATTCAATTAAAATTTGTATGTATGGTTAATTCCAATTTAAAAGATAGGACAATTTTGTACCCGATAAATGGCGTTTGTTGGCGTGATTTAAAAGAAGAAGACAGTTTACATAAAATGAATGATGACAAGCTCGCTAGTTTAACACATACAAACCTATAATGAATAATTGAAATCGTACCCTGCAACCTGAAATTAGTCGTTCTGAGCATTAGTCACACACCAGAACTCTCAAAATGAAATTGACGAAAGTATCTGCGTACTTTCATGATTTTTTGTATTCTATAAACACTGACCCCTGGAGACGTGATTACCATAGCGAAAGTACTACGTGGCCCGCCTATGAACCATTGCTATTGTCATTTGGATCATTCTCTATGGAGATTTGATGGAAATATCCTTTGTTTTAGGAGTTTAGGCACGTGATGTGTGTACAACATTAATGTCATGCTAATTTATGCTTGTTTCGTTTGGTTATGCAATTAATGTTTTATTCAAGAGCATTTACTTTGTGTTGTTACGATTTACTATTTTCATTGTTTATTATTCAGATGTTTGTACCGTCAAACGTTTCTTCTTCATTGTGCGTCTTTGTTGTTCTAATTATGAGGGTAATTGAATTTGCTTATTTAACATGAGTACTAAATCATTGTAAATAATAGTTAATTTTAAACAAGAACAATATTTAATGCGTGTTTGACAGTAAATAAAATTACCTCTACTGTTTAAACTTCCATCAATTATCATTAATAGTTTTTATCTTTTATCTTGAAATCACTTGTACAATTTTATTAACTATAGCTTTAACTTCAGGCCTCTGTCCAACATTGGGACATTATAGGCTGATATAATACAACAATAGCTTTAGCCTTTAGCCCCTTCCTCCTGAAAAAGACGTTTCCGGCATAAAACTATAAAACAGGAGCAATTGTTTCCTATTAGTGAAATATTTTTCACAATTGGTTTCTTAGGTCAAGAGATTTCCTCTAAACTTTTCCTCATTATAATAGTAATATAGATTGAAACACCAGTCCAATATTAAGTCTTTAAATTTCTAGAACTTTAAAAAAAATTAACAGTAATTCTTTACCATAGTACGTTTACCTCAGCATTTAAAAGTATAATGGCAACATCTGTAACGCGTTTCGCTTTCGACGGTGATTACAACGTGAAACAAACCACGGACCGTGTTCAATCTGAAAACACTTATCACTCTCTACTGTCAGTCTAATTAATTGTATCACCCTTATATAGTGAATTGTGGAAGGAATTGAGCCTACAAAATTTAACCTTACTCTACAGTTAAATAATAAAGATATAGTAAATTGTGTAGTGAATGATAAGCCTACAAAATAACTCTGCAGTTAATTAGTAAAGTCATTAGTTATGTGATTTTAAAGAATTCCCAATATCCTCTAAACTTAAACTTGTCTTCATTTATTTATGATACTACTTGGTGATTAACAAATTTGTTGTCAGACATACCCACCTCATCGAAGTTTTAGTGTTATGTGCTAGCGGCCTAATGCCCAAGTTTTGGACAGTAGATACTAAAGCAGAGCTTTCCTAAATTAGCTACGAACATAATCCTGTTATAAAAATATGATTAACTGAAAGAAATTATTTTCGGTGTTGCTTAAAATTTGTTTCACAAAAATACTATCACTGCGGTGACTAGCTAATATATGAATGAATAGACAAATATTTAATAGCTTCCAATTAAAGTGGGTATTTTTATTTCATTTTAAAATTTCACTTATCCACGTTTCCTTTTAAAGCCGGATTATTTTTAATCTTATACTTATCGACATTAACGTGAGATATCCAAAATAAATAAACTACATTACAAAAGACGTTCGTGATAAAAATCATTGACAGGAAACAAGTCAGATGAAACATATGTATCCATTTATGCAAAAATATTTTTAAAATATCAACAATATTCCTTATAAAGAATATTACAATATTCAAGCACATAAGAAAGTAAACAATTGTGTGTAGCCCTAAGGTTAGACTTTGTACATCATAAACGTTCACCGCCTAAGACAAGCCTCAACGATCAATTTTCATCTAAAGACAAACCTCCATTTATAATATACGATCTCAATCGCTTTTTCGATCTATCTCAAGAACGGACCAATCAGAACAAAGTATTTTTGAAGTGCTTACAAATGAGTTATTTTGATTGGTTCATTCTCGGAATCGGATTAAAGATTGAAATTGAGATCGTTTATTAAAAACGGATGTTAGTAGTTGGGACTACGCTGGTATTTAAGTAGAATCGCAAGTCATTTAGTAATTATCATATCTGTACTATACTAATATTATAAGCCTTTATTCTATCATATATATTTTAGAGTTTCTTTAATTTACTGACTTTCAACATGTTTTTAAATTTAGATAATTATTATTAAGTATTTAACTTTGATTACATTTATTTCAATAATAATTATTTACTACTTATCTACTAGACGATATTTTGCCTAATTACTTGCTACTCAACAAATACCAGTGTAGTCAGATCTAGGCTTAATGGTCTAGCGTTTACACACCGTTTTTAACCGACTTCAAAAAATGGAGAAGGTTATTAATTCGACGTGTATTTTTCTACACGTTTTAATGATAAAAAAAATGAGTAACTGATACTTCATTTCGCTACATTTCAGATAACTGTAACGGCGTCATGTGCAGCTGCAGACAAACTCCAGAGCAAAAAACATGAACTAGACGAGAGAAATAGTGACAAACGTATGCGAAGACAAGAACCTACGACGATCATCGACAGCTTCCCCTTGGAAACCGTCTACCAGAAACCCAAGGTTATCAACTACAGACGACTGTCCAGGATATCTAGACAACGGTACGGACCTCCAGTATCGAAATATGGACCACCGCGGCCTAAATATGGACCCCCAAAACCTGGCAAGAAGTACAGAGGGAAACCTGGCAAGTATAGACCATCAACGCTGAGGCGCACTCCGAAACCCAAGTCTAGATATGGTCCCCCCAAACGTGCGATCAAACCAACATACGGCCCACCGAGGAAACCACCCCATTACTCGTATTACCCACCAGAACCAGTGGGTTTTGGAGAACCACCATCTAATTACGCGGGCGAGTTTCAACCAAAGCCAAATTATGGCGAGCCGCCTGTTGACTCTTACGGAGCGCCGGTCAAATCAAATCTTAATGATTTATACCCCGCCGTTCATAACTACGATGCGCCAGTCTACGAGGATTTCAGCAATTTCGGGCAGTACCAATCGTGGAGCGCACACCGCAACCATAACACCGATTCCTCATACGCATCTTCTAAAAAGGTGCCAATGTTTGCAAAACCACAAGAATTGTTTGTCACCCCTGTACCAGAAGATAATGAAGAAAGCCTCACATCCTACTCCGAAATATACGATCACAGACAGAAAGAGCATAAGACATCAAAGAACAAAAAGAGAAACCCGCAGACAGAGAGTACAAAAGTCACTAGTTGGAAAGCGAAGCAAAAACCTGAGACAAAGGCCGAAGATGAAGACGAGATAATAGTTGGGGGGCAGTATGCGGAACCCCCAGCCAGGTACGTCGCGAATTTCCAGCCCAGTGCCCCCATGTACCAGGACGATGATTTTTCTCCAGGTATTAAATACGATTCCGACGGATCCGCATCAGCTACTGTATCGGCTTACGTAAACTACAAAAACAGCAACATGGCTTTCAGTCCACAAAACTTAAACGATGCATTTAGTATAGTCGATAAGTGAACTTATATAAATGTTTATTAGGTTTAACAATTTTGGGACGTAATTTGATTGCAATTTCCGATCGTTCAGATTTCACATCCTTTACTTTTATTTAACACGGATGTGATATTTGCAATGATCATAAAAATCCCAAATATGCTAATTTATTCATTATTTAACTTATTTATTATATTTTTAGTTCTCGTTGTCAATGTTTTTGTTGGAGATCTCATTTACTTCAATAGATTTTGCGAAGAAAATGCATTGTTTTTTTTATTTAGGTATTACAAATAATTAAGTCACAGATTGCAATTCCACATAAATAGTTATGAAATTTGTAGTAAGTTTAACTCTCCGCAAAGTCTATTGAAAAATATTCTACTTCTCTTTGCAATCTTATTATCCACCGTTATACATTAAAGTTGGGTAAGACTGGTAAAATTTATGTTATTTATAGTCATATTAAATTATTGTAACCGTTTCCACTTTTATTATCTCACATCAATTTTTAATACTGATATCTACATCCAAAAATTTACGATATGCAAATAATTTAATTATAAACTTTTTCTTCTTGACTTTGATTGATAGGTCTTACGATTTGCATCAATGATATTTGCATTCAGAGAAATATTTACCGAGTATAATTATAACACTAAATAGATTCTTAATTAATTATTTAAATTATATTAAATTAGGATATAATATGTATGCAGTCTCAACTCAGAGACTAGACTGCCTTAGTGGCGTAGTTATACTACATGCTCGGTACGACAACGCTCTGGGTTGTGGTTCGAATCCCGGGTCGGGCAAAGTGATATTTGGGATTTTCTGTTCAATATCAGCCCGGAGTCTGGAATTTATGCCCGATATGGCGATAGGCTCGCCGCCTATCACATCATGAGATGGAACACACTTGGCGAAAAGTGGGTGCCCTGGTTGCGCCTCTGCATACCCCTTCGGGGATAAATGCGTGGTGTGCGTGTGTGTGTGTCTTAACTCCTCTACAAAGGCAGTAACATTAACGACTACGAAATAAGCACCTATTGATTATTGTCATACATTATCATCAGTTAAAATCTCATTATTTTTATCCAAAAAGCCATCAATTTCCGAAACCATATGCTTAACTTCCTCAATTATTTCCTGAATTTCTTTCACATTAAGAATAGAACATCACATGAAACGCGATTACAAAAAATAAAACGCACTATCATGATCACTATATTATAATCAACAAACTTAAACAACTTATATCAAAAGCTTACACGACTCCAAGTCTTAACAATTATACTACAAAACTACAGTAAAGCGAAACACTCCAAAAGTTACCCACACCTTTATCCACACATTCTTATTGTTGTTTTAATGGTATGTGAATTACTAACATTGAATCTGGTACATCGAATTAATATACATTGTCATTAAACTAAAACACACCATCTGTTTGCAATATTAGTTTTAAAATAACATCTCGGTCGATATTTATAACTAATGATAATCTGGAATGGCTTGTCTTGATCACAAAATTGCAAAAGTTTCTAAATTTAGCTCACGACTAAACAACATTCAAATCACACCATAATAACTCGAAATAGAATAATTAGTCTGGCTTCTAGCAAACGAGTTTTTAAAAGAGCAATAGTGACTCAGAAATTCAAAAATATGTAAATCAGTTGCATGCCATCTACCCACACAAAGCATAGAAAGTCACCATCATTCATACATTTTATTCCAAAAACAGATAATGTGTTTCCGTTCGCGACGAGTTTTGGGAATGTTTTAGAAACGTTCGAACCGGTCCGGCTTTTATCGTAAATTGCACATCGTTTATACTTTCCTCGTAAATTCCATCATCGAGCCCGCTTTGGATCTTTAAGAGCGAGTGCGTTTTGGCTGATGATGTGTTTCTTCCGCCTGGCGTTGCCACAAGCCGCCCGCGCCGCTTCACAGGCGCAGTGCGCTGCTTGCTTTGTGGCTGAACATTCTGCGCACGCACACTGCAGTTTGTGCTGGAGGTGCGCCAGCCTCGCCCTCGCCTCCGAGAGGTTGTGGCACTTCTCTTGGAGGCCGAACTTCGTCTTCTCTAGTACGCAGTGCGCTGACTTCTCCAGCTGGGCCGCAAGTTGCGTTGCTTGAACCATTAGCTTGTGCTGTTGCATTATAATTAAGAAAGATATATTAATAGATATCAAACTTTATTAAACTATGACTACGGCTATGTTGCTTATTTTGCATAAACATGTAAAAGTAGGAACAATTTACTCGCCTTGGTGACGAAGTTGTTTGCGTGCTCGTAACAACCACTGCAATATGGTTCCAGAATCTAAGCCCAAGACGAGTAAAGAAATATTGGGTTTTTCTTCTCAGTATTAGCTCGGACTCTGGAATTTGTACCCTATATGCGGATAACCTCCCTCTTATGCATGATGGGACGGAATACACAAAGGCATGATGCGTGTATAAGTAAACAATTTAACTGACCTGAATTTTGCATCTATCCCTCTTTACTTATAGTAAGACAACATAATATCAGACTAAAAGGTCGGTCACAATGTATGATGCGCATGTATTATATGCGTATACATACTTTCTTGTCACGTAACCGTGGTATGCATTAAATCAAAAATACAACACTACATTGCATAATAATAAAATCATGTTATAAAGTTTCCAAAACCACAAATCATAAGTGCAAATAAGATGAAAGTTCGATCTGGAAATTGAAATGCAGACATTAATCCGTACAAAATGTTAATCAGGCGCCAAGCAAACTATATTAACAGTCTAAAGTGTGTATAAATTTATTCAAACTAAATTTATATTGACGTCATAAATAATCCACCATTCTGTTGATCATTTCTTTTTGCCAGTACATAGACACGAATAGAATTTCTTGGTCAAACTCTTTATACAAACAGAACTACAAGAGAGGGCGGCGGCGGCAGCTATGAAGGCGTACAATGACATACAAAGCATTTTGCTTGAAGTCTATCTTCTCTTCTGTCTTCGACAATTCCCAGACCACACCTACCGGCAACAAAGGCAAGTTTTACGAAGTGTACATTGCAATACGTCTTCAACAATTACTACCAAAATGTGTTACTGACAAATGTTTAGTCACACGCCAATGTGGTAGTAACCGAGCGTTAACTTCGTAAAACTTGAACTCGACAATTTTACTTCCGTAGGTTTTGATCAGGTAGGAATTGTTGAAGATAGAGAATAGGACGAGTGATGCAGAATATGATGCAAACGGAATGCTGCTGAGTTTCATGGTGCTTCCAATTAGTTCATTAAATATGTGCAAATTGTAGACTTAATGCATTTTTAAATCTATATATTTGTTATACTTGATGATTAATTTTCTTAAATTAAGTAAAATTTTGTCACTAAACTAGGCCTAGACTTATTGATGGTAGGTTATACATTAAAAAAACTTGCTAATGACATTATCAATACAGTCTATTTAGGAATTATACTATTTATTTTCTTCTGTCACCTGAGCTGTAGATTGCTGCGCAGCCGCTACAGCAGCATTGACAGTCCCCTGCTGCTGATGCACAGCGGCCGTGTTCTCAGCGACGACAGCCTCAGCCTCCTTCACCTCTTGCTGCAGCTGTTCTACTACAGCTTGTTTGCCGGCGAGCGCTGCCTCCGCTGCCTTAGCTGCTTGAAGCGCTTTCTCTGCTAGTTGTGTTTTTACCTGTACATTATGTTTTAAATCATATACTAATTCAGAAATATGCGAAACTACGTTATTGCTCCTAGGTTTTGTACAGGTGCTGTGAATAAATATTTCGTCGTCATATTTTAATAAAAGACCATTGGCACTATATATAATGTATCACACATTTTGATGAATGACTTCAATAATTTTTAAAATAAGTAGTTTAACCCACTATTTGAAGAAAACAGATATGATTAATAAATCTAACATGTTAACTACATTACCATATGAGCGGCCTGGGCCCCGGCCGCGTTTTGTGCCGCCTGGGCGGCTTTAGCCTCTGCAGCCGCCTTCTGTGCTATACTGGTGGCGCACTTCCCTTTGCAATCCCTCGGCGCCTCCCGCACCCTCGTGTCACTCCTCTCCTGTGCCACCTGTAGTCCCTTCTCTACCCTTCGCTCCGGGAAGCCCCACACCGACACCGTCAGCAAAATTAACACCAAAAGTCTCATTTATACACACTTCTCTAACCTATGGTTGTGAAATGGCAATTCAGCCTGCCTTGGTTACACTAATGACTACATAAGTTATTTTTCTTTACAGAATGGTGGATATGAAATTTTCGTTTTCTATGTGAAACAAACGAATCACGTTCTGATGTTTGTGTGACACTGATGGTTCTAAATTAGAAAAATAATTTGATTAGCTACATTGGCAGAGGTTTGACGTGAAAGAGAATTTGATAAAGAGAGAATAAAATTTAACATTGACAAAAAATATACATAGAAATTTTCTGATGACAAAATTATCTATTTTTAATAGAAAATTACATAATAATAATCTTTAAATTTCTGTTGAATATTCGTACAGGCACATTGCGCAGAAGAAAATAAATCAATAGTTGACAAACGATGACATGACAGAGTCATCCGTGTCATGGAGTAATTTTTGCTAAATGCTTTGAGAAATACAGTAAACAAATTATGTGTGCCATTATTAGGGTCTGTAGTGCGACGCAACAATAAGAAGGCATAAGGTATTGCCTCGTTGTATTTTTGCGTGCACTACGGTACCTTTAGAGGAAATCGCTTATCAGGTGAGTTGTCTACCCTTGTTACTAGAAAATATTTAGCATTTTTTAATCCTACCGTAATAAGTGTGTAATTCTGTATCCTGCGATCAAGTTCTTTAATCAACGGTAAATGCAAAGTAGACATGAAGAAATTTTGTACTCATACCATAATTTTTGAATGTTACCATATTAATTATTTACTTATGAATAGACCTTGATTATTGGTATTATTATACCTTTCTTATGTTTACGCGAATGGTAGACATCTAAATTAAACTATTTGTCGGATTTTATCGCGGTTTTTTATATGGTGATTTTTTTCTGACGCTTTGAAGACTTTGCAGCCTTCATAGTCACGAAGCGCACTGTAATCATAAAAAACACGATAAAATCTGAATAATTGTTTTATTTAGAATGATTGATCTTGAATTAAAATTGTTAAGCAGTGACACTCTTGATGCCTCTCATTTTTATTGCTATGAGTTAATCATCAGGTGCAATACATATTCTTTGTGAAATAGCATAAAGACAATTTAATTTAAGGTTCATGTTTATAATAAATGTCCCAGCAACATAATTGTAGATGCATCGACTAGTGGAAAATTAGCATGCTGTGAATCGAGAGCTTGTGGCTTGATTCGTACACTAAAATATGATTGATAATTCCTCTCATCACAGCGTAATCCTTTAGTAGGACCAAAAATAATTTTTATATCCGCTCTTAGTTGGCCCTTGTCCTAGGTTCTAAGACTAATTTGTAGCAGATAGTATAATAGCCATGCAAAATTTAATGTTTGTCAAATCAATTTTAAATTATGAAAGGGTTAAAAAACGTCAAAATTCGTTCATGTTATATAATGCATTCGAGCGTATATCGCGTCTGTGCATTAAGAACTTGGTGGACACACTCCCTTTAGTCTAGATAGCAAGACTATAAATGCAACTCTAAGATGTTTTAGTTTATATATATTTATCTTCCCCAGGCTCGTAAGCAGCCCAGCTGCATATCATCACGCGCATCGGCTGGGTGTCGCCGTATGAAAGATGATTTGCCTCTCCCTGTACGCCCTGATCGCCTCAGCCACGATCCTAGCGTGCTTCCCGGTCTGCTACAAACAGCTAGAGCTGAACAAATTCGTCAAGTGTCTCAAGAAGTAGTTCCGCTATGATCATTTGTATGTCGCTATGCACTGTTCTGATTGCTGCTGGATGTATATCCTGTGCCCCCATTGTGTTGGACGCGTATTGGCCCAAAAGACTCTCGAAAGGAAGGATGGAGAACGCGCCCTCGTGCAAAAGTCCATGTTGTCCAAAAAGGTCTGGTCTGAAGTGATTTGAATAAACATGATAAACTTAAATTTTGTTTGTTTTATTTAAGTACTTTGTTATTGAGACTATTTCAGAAATTTTAGGTAATGTTTGATTTACTTATTATTTATTGGTTAGGGAGACATGAATTATAAATGAAAATGATTAGGTAATGAAGAAAATTAACATTCAGTTTTTTGACTAACTAATTCTGGGTTATTTTATTGTCACAGAGGAGCTTTGTATTAATTATTAATAATTATTATAGGATATTATTAATACTTTCCCGTTTTGCCTCTTTTTTCTAAAATGGGAGGTCCTGATTCAATTCCTACATTGGGCGACACTGGGTTTAAGAGATTTTCTACAACTATTTCCCCAGAATTGGATCATCTCTTATAGCCCAAAGGTTGACCTTCAGTAGGACGTAAAAATGTAGGTGCAACATATAAGAGATAAAAAAAAACGAAAAATTCCCGCAATATTTTTTCCTTATACCACCTCTACAAAACTTTGCTACAAACCTATGATCTACTTTCCAAAAACTCTTTCAACTTGACAACAGACGCTGAAAAAGAAAATTCAAATTTGGAAACAATCAGATTGAAGTCAACGTCAAAATTAAGCGAAATTTTCTCGTGTTTCACGTACAGTTAATTGCAATATGCTAGTGAAATTGCTGTGGAATGTAGCTAGGATAATACTGTTATCCTCGTTGTCGTTTGGCATTTGAACTGATGCCGATGTATAGAACGTCTCTTGCGCTTTAGCAGGAGTGGGTGTGGGCAGCGCTTCATCAACTGTAAGTAGACTGTTTCGAGATCAGACAGTATTCCAGTTAGATTATGTACTTGCTTTTAAAAATCTGTTGACGTCCAGATCTGTATCAAGATTATAAACACCGTACCTATCGCTTTGATGCATTTGGTAGTAAACACAGCGCAATGATTACAGAAATCATTTAGATCTTTGCTAGAAGGTGTTGTTGATTCCATATCATTACTTTAGTTTAGAGTTGGTTTAATGCAACAATTACCGATGTAAAATGTATTAGTAAAATTATTAATTCACTTGCTAACGTTTTCAAATGAAATTAAAATATGACCCGAATTTAAAGCTCTGTTGCATTATTGATAATAATTATCGATTAAGTTTTGAATATAAATTTTAATTGCTTTCCTCTGGAAGTGGTTTTAAATTAACCCGAAGAAAGTATGCCAACGTCGATATTGGAAGATAAGCTAATTTACAATATTTTATTTTTGGTAAACTTATTATCGTTTTCCCAATGTACTTCGATTTTTGTTTCAGATTTGGTGGTTGGACTTGGAATCCCTTATCATTTTGGTTCCAATATTGTTGTTTTTGGAGCTTGCCCACCTACTTCCTTCACTCGTTCTTCTGAAGCAATTCATTTCTTGAAGATTTTCTCGCTGTATCTAACAGAAGTCATCAACACTAAATTCAATTAAGCAATTAGAAGATTTACTATAGAAGATGATTTGCGTATCTTGCGGCTCCGTATTAGCTGTTTTAGGATTGCTGGTATTTGGGCCTCTTATATGCGAACAACTTCTGACGTGTTTGAAGAAAAAGAAAAAATGATTACCAATTAATATTAATTTAAAATTATCTATGTATTGAGCTTTTATAATGATTTTATATTAAAGTTTGTTTTGGTAATGCTATTGCGTTTGCTTTCAGTAATACTTGAATCAATTTTATGCTTGATGCTTTAGCCACTTTTATGAAGTTGTGTCCATATGATTTCTAATATAGATATAAGTAGTTTTTCCATTTCTGAAATAATTTCTATGAAACTAGCCAGTGAATAACTTATTCCAGACTGGAGAATGTACTGGATCACAATCAGGTGAGATTTTTTGTTATCTTTATAACTGTTCCCAATAGGAATGCTTTTTTTTATATTTATTTTATCATTCTTCTCCTTTGTTTCAGGTCTTGGATCCTGGTTTCCTAACAACATAACTTATTATTTGATTTGGATAAATAGTTCCTATGCTTCGTAACTTGGAACACAATGATTTGCCTGGGCATTGCAACGGCAGTCGTGGGTGCTGCGGTGATAGCTTGCGGCCCGATATTCTGCGAGAGAATTGTCAAATGTTTATTCAACATGAAATGAATTTACCTTCAATACTATGATAACGAATTAACAAATACATAGATCTCAATCTAATCTGATTTTTATTTTCAATACTATAATCTGAAATTCGTAAAGTGCATTTTAATCTTATGTAAAATAAAATTGAGTCCTGTATTTTTTTTTTATATTCTCAATAGTAAGGTGTCACACGATTGATATTTTAAATATAACAGCACTTATTACCAAAGTTATTAGAAAGGTTTTTCTTTGTTTCAGATTCAAATGTATGCATGATTTGCGTGTCGTTACTGAGTTTAATCAGCGCTGGACTCTTGGTGTTCTGTCTGCCTCTCTGCACCAAAAGTTTCTTCGAACGCAAGTGCAATTGTCCCGCTGTGCCGATCTGCCCGGACTGCGGCATGCCCTTCTAAATTAAGGAGTCGTGTACTGGCTAAACCTAGAAGCTTGTGCGGGCACTCTTTATTTTGTTAGGTTTATCGATCATCATGATTTGCATGAGCTTCGCCACGGCGATCACAGCGGCCGGTCTGATTGTACTGGGACCGATGCTTTGTGAGAAATTTTTATTTTGTTTCCTAAAGTCCAAAAAATGATTGTTAATTGTGAATATACTTTTTAAGACTATTTATTATGGTTAATTAAACTAAAGCTTACGATAACTTATTTGTTTTAATTTGTCTTTAATTTGATCTACAATACTGTTAACAATTTGGCTATTTGCGTTTTAATAGTGTTCTAATTTTTGCCTGTCTGTTTGGCGTTAAGATCACTGCTCTGAGTTCTCGGGCTCGAATCCCGAGTCAGGAAAATTTATATTTGTTTTTTTCTGCTCTTTATTGCCGTAATCCAAATTTATCTCCGATATTGCTATAAGTTCGCCCTTTGTAATATCATGGGACGAAACACATTTGACGCGAAGTGGGTACTCTAAATGCACCTCTGCCTACCACTTAGGGGATAAAGGTGAGAGTGTGAGTGTGTTTCATGTGTGTACTAATTTTTTACTTACGTCTAAGAGCATTTTCACTTATATTGAACATATTTTTGAACGTGCGGATGTATTTTATTCTGTTTTTAATTGTGAAGACGATTTCGAATGATTTTAGACACGATTTTAACTTGAGTGAAAACTACTTTTTTTATTAGCATTTTGACTTTTAAAAGTCTTTAAAAGCACAGCACAACTAAAAGATATAAGTTGAACGACAACTTCAACACAATATTATCAGCTATTCTTACAATAAGAGAGGTTAGAAATAATAATAATAATAGCAGGCAGATGTTCTTTTGTTTCCTAATGGTCCCTTGGGTATTTGGGTATTAATGAGAGTACAAAAAGTATTATGAACCTTATAAACACACGTTCTGATGACGTTGCAATGGACATTGCTTAACATTGAATTTCTTAACATTTTCGCTTATAACTTTTTTATTTATAGTTCTACGACAAAAGTTACTAGACCAAAGTTGTAGAGAATTTAATTTGCAACAAAAAATGTTTATACATTTTTTTTTGTCAGATAAATAGTTTTAGAGATACATCGTAAAAACCATTTCAACTCCTATTTTCAAAATGGCTGCTGTGGGACAAGGGTGGCGACCCCACAAACTTGGTTTTAGCTTTAGACTGACCCCCCCTACACTTCAAAAAAATAAAATTGCGTCCTCTAAAAAACGCAACCCCAAATGTAACTTTTCAATGGACTAGAAATGGTTGCCAGAATGAAACAAACATTAAGAAATTAGGAAACATTTTAATTCTAAACAACTAAAACATACACCGTAATATCACTTGACTGAATCCGCGCTAGACTAACATCCTGTTTTATCCCTTCCATTTAGACTTGATGAATTCAATACGTTTCAAATTCACCATCCATTCATCTTATGAATTCCAGAAGCGACAAAACAGGCTCAAGAAGTATAAAAATTGAGCAAATACGCCATTGTTCGTCTACGTACCTGATTAATAAATAAGTTAACAAGTCGTTATGACACTAAATTAGTTATTGACTACAAATTTGAAGGCTACGTTTCGTTTCTCGTTTTACTTCGTACCGCTCTCTCCGCGGTCACGATCGCTACAGCTTCTTTCTTAAACCTTAAATTTCTCCTACCCAGCACCGCCTCATCTAATTTATCTATTGCTGCTTCTTGCGTTGGATTCTGTCCGACCAGCCTAGACATTGTCGTGGGTCGGACAATTTGTATTTTTTCATTATTTACAACAGCTATTTCTTTTTCTTGACCAATTCTTTCGGCGCTTGATCTGTAAAATCTTCTTACAGGTGCTGGGTTCTCTACTTCTTTGATAGCGTCGAGTTGATCAGTCAACTTTTCTTGTTTTACTTCAGTTAGATCATTTATATCCTGTATATCTTGCTTGATTATTTCGACTATTGGTGTAGTTGTTTCAATTGTTTTGTTAGTTGTAGGCGCTTTGGTCGTGGAGTTACTAAATCTAAGCGTCATTCTTCTTCTGTGTTTGCGTTCTCTTTCCGATGACGTGCTAGTGTTTTCTGCTGAAGTATTATTAGCTTCCTTTTTAACATTAAAACCAGCGTTTACGGTGACGAATCTAAATTCTGAATTTGCTTCTTGGCTATTAGATTTAGTTTCATTTCTGATAGTACTACTAAATCTAGTTGTATTGAGGTTTCGGTTAGCTCTGTATACGGGCGCAGGCTCTGTGGAATATTCGACCTTATGGTTGTTTCTCTCGTCGACGTATGGTTGGGGAGTAATGATTTGTATAGCGTTAAGTGTATCCTTAGTTTGTTGAAGTTTAGATGTTTCTTGATTCTCAAGTATGGATATGGCTTCTTTAATGCCGTCCACATCTTCAGGGTTAGCTGGATGACCTGGAATCAATAAATGGTAGGTTATGTTTTTTCTAATAACAAGTATATTTAAGACAAAATAATTAAATAAGTAATTTTAAAACAAGATCTAAACTACCGACTACAAATTGTGTTTCTAGGTACCCACTATATTTTTTTCTCCTAAGTAACTAAATTTATTATAAATTATGTTCTTCACCGCCCAACAAGCCCATAACTATTTTCTTCCTTTCTTTCTTTTTTATTAACTAAAGATATGGAAACTTAGTATCTAAAATTTCCAACTTTGTAAATTTTCTTAAGGTATTGTACTGTAAACATGGTTATAATAAATCTTAAAATTTGCTGAATATCTTACCGTCATCTTGCATCTCTTTCTTGTACGATGAGAAGAAGGTCAGAGCTTTCATGAGCTGATAGCTCTTCGAGACAGGTATATTTGTGTCGTACAGTTTCCTGGTGTTCTTGCAGTCCACGTAGAACCACCAGTTGCACTTGAGTATAGTTTGGTCGAAGAGCGTAGACTCAGGACAAAGGAAGGATTTCATGACAAGACCATCGTCTGTAAGGGCGCAGACGTGGAATACCTGGAATGATACAATAAGTCATCGTTACTGCTTGTTTTACTGACTAGGCTCCTGTAGTTTCGAAGGAGTACAAAATGGGTGTATTGACGTCATGTGAGATATTTTTATGTATTGTACTAAAACAACGCTGTGTCGTCATATTCCAACGTTCTAAATGGCTCTATTTCTTTAAGAGACTACTGAGTTACATATTACTTTAAAAGGTAATTTCTCCTTCAACTTCTAATGATTGTGTTGAGGTAAGTGTGAGTTAGTTACAGTAGAATCTCGTCTCTAGATCTGGTTCTACTACTATAATATAAAGACTCTAGTCCAGGAGCAATAGCTAAGATTGCTTTCTACAATCGTTAACGCAAACGTTATGCATAATAATGTCATATCCTAGTCACAGCTTTATTGATAGGATAATATGTCATTTCCATACATTTTTCTGTTTTCCATTAGTATTAACGATTGTAGAAAGGTATCTTGGTTACATCCCCAGTAAAGTGTTTTTTCGCCTGCTACTATATTTAGCGGCTGATGATGTTGATGACTATAATTAGAACAAGTTTAGACTCATCTTACCATACATCCAAGACTCTCATCTCCGTACAATCCTGGGAAGTACTTCTGATCACCGCAGTGGAAGTTCGTGTCTGGCAGATCGACCTTCGACTGGAAGTGGTCATCGAAGTTCTTCTCGTAGCCGACTGGGTAGTACTCTCGGGGGGCGTTCATCACCTTGCCAGATGTTGGTAATCTGGAAACATTAGAGCCATGAGAAAGATAATTCGTCCAAGGAATCCAGATAGCATATAACAGTCGTAAGGTTTTTTTTAGCATTAAAAACTCCATGTTAGTGAGTCAAAGTGAAATTCGCACCTAGGAGAATCGTGTGCGTTTTAACACAGTTTAAAAGAGAGGAATTTAGACTTTTTAAACTTTCTAAAGAACTATGTGACACTTTTTTAAGAAATGGATAATCTAATATTGTTAATAAATTTACTGAAAGGTGTTATTACTGCCGATAAACAATTTTATAAGATAATTATACGTTCGTACAGTGAAATAGGTAAATACATGTAATTATAATTTTATGGTGTGTTAGCAGATTAAGCATCTAATTGTGTGGCGATTATAATTTCATCTAGGAAAGATCTTCATCAAAAGAAAATATCATTTCTACAAACTATCATTTACAAATCTCAATTACGTACAGTTGATACTGCTTTTTACTACCTCAGCTGAATATAAAAATTTTAAGTTGCACATCACGCCATTTTTATAGGTACATTATGTCTCCCAGTTATTCTGAATACTTACGTATGTATTAACATTATAAAGTTCATATTAACTTGTGTTGGTGTAGTTACCTTTGCGGCACCGCGGGTTTCTGTGGCACCGCCGCCGCAAGGATCTCTGGCTCCGGCTCGAACACCACCGGCTCTTCCGTCGTGGTGGTGGTGGTCGACGTCGTCTGCGGCGCCGCGGCCGGCAAGTTCGCGTACTTGCTCAGCAACTGCTGCTGTCGCAACGCTATAGCCGCTTCAACAGCTTCCATCGATATGTTACCAGCCTTCGCTATCTCAGCAATCTTAGCATTTATATCTTCTTTATTAAACTTCAAAGTCGTATCATCGCCGTAACCGGTAATAGAGTTGTAATCATCTACTTTCTTCGTGTTGTAGTTGTTGGCAATATTGTGGACTTGGTGGGGAACCTGGTCTACAAAGTTAGAAACAGGATTGGCATGGACAGTATAGTGTCGGTTTATGTTAGGCATTTTGATCTCTTTGAAAGCGGGCGGTGATATTACTGATAAAGCTTGTGCGGGCGAAGCTATAGGCATGGGAACGAATGGGTTAACAGTTGTGGGTAGGGTGTAAATGGGTTCCACCATGATGGGAGCAGGCGTGATTTTAAAACTGGCTGAGCGTATTGCACTGCTGTCATTTGCGAAACCATTTTCGATATTTGGTTGTGTGAGTGCGGGTGTAACATCTCACTTTGGTATGCTACGCCGGGGCCCTTAGACTCGGGGACCTGTAGGGGCGTGTAGTGCTTGCGCGTCGAGGAGGTCAATGGCAGCACTTTGAGGGTGTCTTCCTTCGGTGGTAACGGCTTGAATGGTGGGACTCCCATTGGCATTGGTTTGGCTAGTGTGATGGTTGGGGCTCTGGCGGGTGCTTCTACTGTTGGGGACACGATGATCGGCTGCATGGTGGAAACCCTGCGGTGTAGGGTTGTCAGCTTGTCCATGGCTGCTTGGCTGGGTCGACTGGCAGGAGGCATTACAGGACGCATCATAATTCTGTTCTGCTTGCCCCGTTTCTGTAATTTTATACAAATACTATTTATTATGATTGATTAGTGGTTTAATAAATTTCATCTTTTTATATTGTAAGAAGAATAAATCATGTGCTATACTGATTGCCTGTAAGGTCAAATTTTAAATAACTTTAAAATTCACATGTCATAATTTTATATTGGACCTAGAGTTATGCAACAGCTCATTAATATTTAGACCTCCCACCTTCTAAAATCTATAAATTCACTAAGCTTTAACCTGTTGGCTCACCTGTCACTCAAAAATAAACTTTACTATTCATTTATACAAATAAATTAAATTAATTTGGGGTTCTGCGATTTCGAAATAAAATCTTATTTCTGAACTTATTATGGTTATTCTCACGTTATCAAAACCTAATCTTGTAGGTAATAAATAACTCACAAGGACACTTTAGTTGTACACAAATTTGTGTACAGATACGACCTGGCGACCTTCGAAAAAGAGGGTATTCCTAGCTAAAAGGCAGGCAACGCATCTCTATACGCTTTGGTATTGCAGTATGCGATGACCACTTACTATCAGATAATAATATATTTGCCAAATACAACAGTTTTTACAATAAGTTCATCTTATACAATATTACAATTACCTTAGTAGTACTAGAAACGAATTACAGCGAGACCCAAACTAGGTGTTGAGACCTGTATTTTGGGTTTCATGGGTACGGAATAAGAGAGCAATGTTTACTAAAACAAAAGAAATATATACTAAGATGAAATGCAGATGGGCCGTTGATTTAGTTTAGTAGTTCATTATTTATACAGATTGCTGTTATTATTAATATTGCTGTTTGTTTGTAACAGGTTTGGAAACCGTACACAATACTTCTAAACTTAGTGCGCATTTTAACTCAGTTGTATTAGTCGATATAATGTAGTGCTATGATTTGTAAATTAATAAATAAACTATAATTACACATCGCTTGTCTATTGTTATATTACCGTGGCGATAAGCACTTCGATCCTTATTGTCTTAAATAAATGCAGTTCATTTTAATAGGGACCGTTTAAATATCGACAGTTCCTATGCAAAGTATTGTATATGCAAATTGCATTCGATACTTTACGTAGGGACCATTGATATATAGAACGCACCTCTTGCTTAGTAGTGGTCCTGGTTGGATCGACGAGGTTCGGCGGGGCTCCATTCTTGACGTTGACTGACCGACGCCGACTCGGGTCTAAGTTGGTGAGCGACTGCTCGAAGCCAAGCTCGTCTCCGAGACTGAAACCTGAAACATGCCAAATCAAATCAATTTAGTTTGCATAAAACATGGTATAAATTATGATGTTATATATATTACATGTGCAACATGTTTCACCGTTTCCGGTATGCAAAAATTTTATATACGTACTTATAATTAGAGAACGTAGTTACACAAATTACATATTATTAATAATAAAAAGAAAATTAATAATATAATACACTACAATTTAATAATACATTACTCGTATGTCGTTAAATCACTATCATACACCACGTTTTTATCCTGGACAAGGTAAGCAGGGGTTTAACTACTATTCGACGGTTGTAATTTTGTATCTTATTAAAAATCTAGATACCTAACGATATTAATATTATACGATCAATTCCTTTTTATTTATTTGAACTTAAAAGCTGTTTATCAGTGGCGAAGTATGTTTGTCAAAAGGTAATTAGAGGCAAAAAGAATTACCTTAGTTAGCATATCGCGGTCACTTCAACAGAAAACAAACACTAAGATAAACATAAATAAAAGGCGGCGATAGCCTAGTTGGTTGTGGAACGGACTGCTAAAACGAATGTTCGCAGGTTCAAATCCTAAGGGCACACACCTCCGACTTTTCTAAAAAAATATATGTGTATTCTTTGTGAATTATCGCTTGCTTTAACGGTGAAGGAAAAAGATCGTGAAGAAACCTGTATACCTGAGAAATTCTCTATAAGAAGTTTTCGAGGGTGTGTAAAGTCTACCAATCCGCACTAGGGCAGCGTGGTGGACTAAGGTCTAATCCCTCAGTAGTAGAGGAGGCCCGTGCCCAACAGTGGGACAGTATATAATACAGGGCTGATATTATTACACATAAACTTAAAAGGGAAGCCGGTAGGAATCGGGTTTTATGGACGCTTTGCCTCTGCTGTTTATGGATCTCAATAATCTTATTTCGAATATTTTAATAACAGTGGGTTAATAACAATTAATGAAATATAATAATCTACATTTCACTGAGCCAAGGTCATTGCTAACGAGGTGAAAGTACCATCACTAGTGATGTGCCAATTATCAATGTTTATCGGACATGATAGCCTCAGATGAGTTTCTGTTGTTAATTTATGCATATTTATGCGTCAATTTTGTTAACGAGTTTCAAATCGATTGAGTGTTAACTGTTATTCTATTTATGTTTTATTATTTTATCGTTAAGACAATTATATGGGATCTTTCGATGAATAAATTTAAGGTGTATTATTGGTTTTTAACTATGTTTCATCAAACATTAAACTAAAGTTTTGTTTTTATAATTATACTTATTCCTCTGTTTAGTTGATAGTTTAGTTGTTAATAAAAATGGAAAAACCATTTTGGTTTTATAGCACATACTTACAAAAGTAGTTTTACAATATTTTCTCACGTTTTTATTTAAAAGATAACCTTTTTTGATTATTTTGAACCGAAATCATTTTAAAAACAACTTTAATAAATCGATATGAACACATCACTAGCAATAAAGACAAATATAGAGTTACAATCTGAAGTGCGGTGAAATAACACTTAACTCGACGTTTCGTGAAAGCCGAGCTTAGTATATGATGACTTGGAATTTCAATATTAAAGTGCAAACAATTTATCTATATTCTTTTGTATTTATTTTATTAGAAACCTTCGTGTTTAATATTCACGTATGTTTTTTATGCAGTTTATGGTTGTAGGTTTTCATATCTATAGATATAAAATTGAATCCCTATTTCCCTTGGTCACGCCATCACGCGTGAACGGCTGGACCGATTTATTTATTTTTTTTGTTGTGTTTGTTATTGTCAGGAGAAGGTTCTTATGAAAGAAAAAAATCACAAAATTGCACGGAATATTAGAAAATTTAAGAAAACTTAACGAAAATATTAATTTTATATAACTGTCAATTGTTTGAAATAACTGTCAGCAATTGACAGAATGCGCGCTGCAAACTCATAGTTAAGACGGGACAACGTCTGTCGGGTCAACTAGTATGTTATAACTCTTCATTATTATTTATTATTATTATTAATTCTCTTTGGTTATAGGTAACTGTCACGATACCTTTTCAAGTGATTGACAGAAATATAAAATTTAAATATCATTTATTCAGTTTTTGTGCTTGTTTTTGTTCTAAGAGTTTTTATCTGTAACCTTATTTCCCATAATGACAGAATGAGGTTGGCAACTTTGTCCGTTTTGTATAAGTTATGGTCACGACCTCAGAACAAGAACAAGCATAGAAGGAATCTAAATTACCCTCATATACTTATCCTTTTTTTTCAAATAGGCCAAAACCGTTGAAAAGAACGAGACAAATATTATGTTGCTAAGGTCGGCTTGCGTACACTTTAAAATTATCAAATGGTTACCTTTGGTCATCTTTACGATGCCGAATTAAAAAGCAAATAAAATGTCAAATGTTCCAACTTGCCAACCTCAAAACAATGTCACAAACGCGCCCACACAATTTAGTTACGTTATAATTCAGCGCGTGCTTTTCAAAACTGGCTACATGTTTTGTAATATTTTTGTTGTTAATTTGAATAAATACACAGTGCTGTTTAAGTATAATATAGCCCTACGAAAAAGCAATGGCTTGTGTTATTGTGAGGTGTAATTCTCATTTTTCTCATAAAGAAAATGAAACTGAAATCATCAGCTTCCATCGGTGAGTAAACAAAAACCCTAATATATTTGCTTAAACCCTGTACATAAGTGCAAAAAGTATTATTAATTAATCTTTATTATGCTGTAGTCATATTATAATCTGCTGTTGGCCATTCGATACAGTAATTAGTAAGTATTTTTCATTGTTTCCATTTTACGGAGTCGTGTTCAATCGTGTTGTGCTGCATCTTCTGTCGATAACATATTGTAGTTTACTATTTTGCATAAATTGCCTTTTACTTTCAACAATACGGTGGTGTAGTGGTAAAAGCCACTTGGAAACCGTGCGCGAAGGCTGGGGTTGAGGAAACTATCTGATTTTCATAGTGTGTCTCACACAATGTGTTTCATTGCAGATTCCCCACAGATGATGCTATGAGGCAAAATGGATCGTTGCCATAGCTCGTCCCAATTGGCATTGGAAAAACAGCATCGTGTTTGCTCTAAGCATTTCGACAAAGTTTTATTAACATTGAAATAAGTTATCAGACATATGTGACATGAATGATACCGCTGTGTTTTATTTTACTGTCCCATTTTAGTAGCTTCTGTCAAATCCCACCTCTTGGGTATCTTTTAATCCCTAAGAAAGTCAGAAAAGAACTGAAGGTGTACTGGCTTCCTCCTAAACGAAATTCCGGCCGATTTCTTGTTTGTTACTAACAGCGGTTTCCATTCCTTCCGAAATTTCTAACATTTTCTTAATTTAATAATCTAAATGCTTGACCATTTTTGTTTGAATGACGTTTCGGAAGGCATGGAAACTGCTGTAAATAGCAAATGAAAATTGAACAAAATTTAGCTCGAAGAAAGCCGGTAGTTCTATAGTTTATTGTAATTTAACAGCTTCATAACGAGTGCTTTTATATACCCAGATTTCTTTTGGTACTTGAATACCAAATCAGGATTTTGATATCTTTTTTTAGCCTTTATCTAAAACAGCAATTTGCAACGGTTTGTAGTTGACTGACTGAAAAGTGTTTATTTTAGCAGGTGTGTGAATTTACCATAGCCGATAGACAAAGCATCTATCGATATCGATAAGATATCAGAAGGCATCGCAACACAATTAAATTTCTTGCTGTCTAAGACAGAGTACACTCGAATGTCATAGTGTTACTTCTATGCTTGTTATTGTTCTGAGGTCACGACGATCGCACATATTCATGATTCCCCATCGCTTGGCTGTCAGATAAAGATCAAAGAGAACTGCGGAATTGCCGACTTTATGCCTTTGGGTCCGCTGTGATTTCAAATTTATATATACGAGAAGAAAGTACCGCAATTGATGAAAAATTAATTGGCATCCAAATAGAGATGGCCAATGAATCGCTTGTCGGTCGATACAATTATTCCGGCCTGTATTATTAACCATGAGATTATGCCTTACGTCCGCCACTGCACCTCAGGGAAATTAGTATCGACGGTGGCAAGAATCAATGATATAGGGAGATCATGTGCTGGTTAAGTAAGCTAATCTTTAACCCGGTAATTTGCTCCCATAGGAAATAGTAGAATTTGTTAAAGAGATGGCGCTGATGTCGTACTGGTGAACCTATGAATTACTAGTTTGTTAGGGACTTTTGTATCAAAACAGGCATTGGTGACGTCAGTGGTGAAGGATGAAATTTTCCAAAAGGGAACCCAACAACTTATAGGTACTAATACTATGCATAAATGCGGTCTGAAAATTGTTCTGATGATAATTAAATTTTACATAATTTACGAAAGGGAAGCCGGTAGATATCGGGTTATATGGACTCTTCGTTATTGGCTTTACACGCGAATGAAGCTGTGAGCAACACTTAGTTAATAATATTAGTAACTGAAGAAGTAAGATAAGATAATCTTCTATAATATAAAAATGAATCGCTGAATGTCTTGCTTAGCGCAAATCTCGAGAGCAGCTGAACCGATTTCGCCAATTCTCTTTTTTATAATATTCCTTGAAGTACGAGGATGGTTTTTACGGAGAGAAAAACTTAAAAATTGCCTGAAAGTGTGCAAAAACAACACTTTTCTATATTCCCATACAAAAGATTCGTAATAATATTTAAAAGTCAATTTGAACTTTAACACCATACTATAAAGTTTAAGTGTTAGTGGAGGGGTTCCGGGAAGGCAAAACAATTGAGTAACGTTAGTATCCATATAATATAGTTAGCAAATTATTACTAGAAGACCGGGAGGCGTAGTTAAGCTGCAACTATAACGTAGGGTTATATCCTATTTGGTTTAAAATGGCCAGCTCGCGCTGACCATTGCGTCGACGATATATTTGTTTTAGCTGTCATTAATTAATTGTTGGATCGGACGGACGTTCACAATCTTTTCGCTAGCTATTTTTGTGTTCTTGATTATTTGTTCATTTGATTCAAATTATTCTCTTTTGTAAATTAGTACAGTTTTTGTTATAAGTAATAATTACTATTTTAGTTTATGTTAATTTTTCTAATAAAAATGTAAAAACCCTAAATATATATTAATGTCAATATGTCGACTGTTAGGCAGTACGCTGGGTCAGCTTTTATTAAAATAAATATGATTTGAATCACTTACCAAGACTAGCATGTGCTTTGATGCCTCCAAGGTTCCGGACTCGGAACAAACCAGACTTCTTGAACGCGCAGTTTATTTTGAAGCCGAAATCTGACTCCAACACACATAACGGCTGTCCGATATCTGAAACAACACAACGTATTATAAATAATTCTGTTGGTATTTATATCCCGCTTAACAACCACCACACAACCTTTATATTGGTAGGTCTCTGATTTGGAGAATGTCCGCCTGGGTAGGTATCACCGGAATGTCTATTTTTGCAGCCTAGCAGCAGCGTGTGGTCACTGTTGTGGTCTGGTTTGAAGAATTATAGCCAGTGTAATTACTGGATATAATAAGACTTAACATCTCATGTCTCAAGATGGCGAGTGCAGTGGAATACCAAACAATACTTTGTAATTCGAGGTGTTCGGTGGTAATTCTACTGTTTATCGGTCGTATCGTTTACCATCAGGTGAACGACAAGCTAGTCTTGTCATTCAAAGTAATAAAAAAAAGGTTTACAAGGTGTAAAATCTGCCACAGGGCTCATGTGAATAACGTTCCGGGATCCGACTGTATGTTTAAAACAGGCATAATTGTGTCGACTGTCAAAGGATTATCGTCTTTCGTCAATTTATGCTTTATGTGAACCTTACTCCACCTACCACTGGTGTACATTGATCACTTTGCCTTGCACGTATGAGAAAATTGACTATTAATGACATAATGACTTTGGAAATAAAAGTGCAAGGTTGGCTCCCTTCTACAGGAAATTTTGGCGTCTATTATTGGATGTTGTGGTCAACATTAATTACATTCATTATGTCGAACACAGTGAGGCGATTTTAATTTTTTAGATCTTAAAAGCAAGGACATAATATTTTGTAGCATGGAAATACAAGTCTTTTATACCTAAGGGGTTGATGGAAAAGCAATTAGTGCACCTACTTTCGCTACGTGTGTTCCGTCCCATGATATGATAGGGAGGAAGCCTATTGCCAGTACAGAAAATCTTAATATCATTGCCCGATTCGAACCCGAGTGTTAAAGCAGTAGCCGTTCTGCATACGGAATACAATCCGAACATTACTTGTACTATACCTTCTCTTTGTTTCAGTCTTTGTAAAAATCTTTATGGCTATTTCAAAACTGCTGGCTTAGCTATAATGCTTACACGATAGGGAATCCCAGCTCGAGCCAAAAATAGTTGTAGATGAGTTTTTCCATCTTAAAAATTACTCAGTCGCAGCTTGGAGGCAGGAAATTGACAATGGGATATGTTTGTGCCGCGTAAAACCGTTGTTCCTGCGCCTGATCTCTTTTCAATCATATCGGGTTACCGTCTCACCGGATTATGAGAGTGAAGGAACAGAGAGTGCACCTGTGTAATGCGCACACACATGTGCACTATAATATCTCCTGCTGATCTCCATTGAGATGGACCGCCGTGACCGAAATTCGGCTAGGGGGGTTCCTTCGTTCATAACGGCTATTTATTTATTAATTTACGCTCTTTATAAGTCTACGCTTATGTAAAGATTCCTAACAAATATGACCTTAATGGCTAGCATCCCGTTACATTTCCTGAGATCGCGTGCCTCCAGGGCAGGCGGACGCGACCTAGATTTCACTCGCGCTGCGCACGCGCTGGAATGCATTTCGTTTTTGTTATTAGATAAGAGCCTTGTTATAATGTATAGAGGAACATGTATTTACATTGAATCAAAAAGCAAAGTTTCTATTTCATAACTAGGATTCTAGTAAATGACGAGGATTTTCCAAAAAAAAAAAAAATTTTAATTTAAAATAAATTATTTATTTTCTAACATAAAATCTAGTTTTTGTTAATAATTTCTAATTTTTACGCGAATGTTAGATATTGAAATAAAACGATTTTATTGCGGCTTTTGTTTTATAATTTCTCCCGACGTTTCGAAGAATTTCCTTTCGTGGTCACGTGGCGCACTGAGTCACGGAGTCCGCAACATAGTTTTATTTCAATAGCTAGTTTTTTCAGTTTAATGTAGCTGGTAATTTTAAATACTACTAAACTAATGCAAAAAAAATGTTTCACTGATATCTGTCTATAAAGAAAAAGGCAAATGTTTAGCGAATCGTTAAGAAATTTTTATCCTCTGCAACAAATTGCGTGAATTCCATAATGCTTACAAAGAATTTCTAATTGGCATAGGATTGGTGAGTGAGTTGTTTAAATGAAGACCTAATTTTTTTGTTATATACGATAATTGATAAAGTCTTTATGTCATAATTATTGTATTTGTTTCTTGTAAAGCAATTTCGTGTCGAGCAATTTTTATATACCGGCATCTAAAGGCCAATGCACGGGAATTTCCAAACGGAATTCATATAAAGAATTTAAAAAGTAGCTCCACTTGTTTGGTAGCCCTCATTAACTGACTTAAAAAGGAAGTGCAATTTATAAATATTTATATAGGTATACTAGACACGTTGGTAATAATTTGATGTATTTAATGTTTGTGTGTTATTTAGTCATTAACTCATATATTTTTTTGTATAATCGTACTTAACATTTATAAATTATGTATTTAATGAAATAATAAAAATAGATTATTTACATCTTATATTTTTAAAACATTAAATATTACTATTCCATGTGTTAGAGTTTTAATATTACCGTCGTATCATGGTCGAATGCGTGTTATATCTAATTGTTATTTGTAAAGAAAGTAATTTACTTACAACATATTTGCATGTAAAGTACAGTTTATGAAATAATATTATAATAAAATAAACGAGCAGGTCGTAAATGCATTCTGAATTGATATAGTAACATTACATCTAAATACGGGACATAATAACTATATTTGGGTGTGTGATATTGTACTTATGGTGTGTGGACTGCATGAGAGATGGATGCATTTGGTTTTCACAATTTATATTACAGGTCAGGTAGGTCAATGTACTTTGCTTTGTGTACTGAAAGCCTTTAAGCAGCATGCAGACGTTGACAAATTGCATCGGACGTACGATACAAAATGATGTTAACAAGCAGTCTGATATCATTTTCATGTAATGACTATAAAACGTATATTCTATAGACACGACCGTCCATATAAACTATTTATTCAAAATCTGAACTAAAATGGCAACCAAAAGGTCACTGTTCTAACCTATTTATTCACTTAAACAACAACAATTTTACTTATTTGACTAATATGTTTTATTCAAATCCAGGTTTACACTTAGACGAGTTCTTATATCATGAGCGCCACTTCGTACACAACCACAAGCTGTTAATATTGACCATACTAAAGTCAGTTTGAATGGATTGCAGTTCAATTCAATTGAACACAGTGAATGTTCGGAACGCCAATTCTAGTACTTAGTACAAATATATCGATACTATTAGTACATTGTTTTTTACTACCTACTCGTTTAGGAATTTATTGACAGCTATGTATCTAGTGCTAGATGACAACGTCTGCGCGGTGCCTAATGATGACCAGGGCAAGAGAACAGCCATTACATACATAGTCTAATAACAATAATATTCAAAGTATAGAGATGTTATCAGCCTGTAAAATCTGAAGATTTGAAAGCATCTCAATTACGACGTTTACGTACACTAAAATAAAACTAATTTGCTGATTTTATCGCGGTATTTATATTTTAATTTTTTCACGATGTTTTAAAGACTGCAGCCTTCGTGGTCACGAAGACTAAGGTGTTGGTCATCCAAAAAGTCAAAAATACAATATCTACCTACATTTCACAATTATACAATTTTATTTTTAAATTTTAGCTGTTAGTGGTCCGATCTACGCAGAATGAGCTCACAGTGTCTTGAAGTCTGGCAGCCATACACAACGCGTTCCGTTATTCACTAATAACAAATAGGTACTAGCTTTTTTTTCATCTAGATTAATGCATTGCTTTATTTTATATTGCACCGAAAATTATGAAAGGTCAATGTTGATTTGTTAGAGTATATTATGTTGTGAGTGCCTCGGTGGCGTAGTTGTATTACAGTAAGCCTGAAATTCTGAAGTCTCGGGTTAAATCCGCGGGACGGAACGTAATATTGAGTTTTTCTACTCATTATCGGCACAGAGTCTGAATTTTGTGCCCGATATTGCGGTAGGCTCGTCTCCTGTCACATCATGGATTGGAACACACGGAGGAAGATGAGTACAAGAATGTGTCTCTGCCTACCCTTCCGGGAATAAAAGGCATATGAGTGATGTATGTCATATTTGCAGATTTTGAAAATCCTTTTTTTATTACAGCACATCTTTACATAATGTCTACAAGTCATATATTAATAATATAATTAAAGACATTTAAAGTACATTACTAGTAGACCTCACACTAGACACGGTCTGCATCGTGAGTATTCTAATACAAAACATTATCCGAAGTACAAAAGCTTTGGGTACCAACTAACAAGAACAATGACGTGTTAAGAATTTTTTTATTTAATTTCACATAAGTAACTTCGTTTTAAATTATGTGTAGTATTTGCCACTGTTAACAAGACTGTTTATTGAGAGAGCAACTTGCAGGTCTCAATATACAGTGCTATAATAAAACTTGTATAGTGACTCATGCGACGTTTGGCAAATCTGCGGATGTTAGGTAACCCTTACACGTCATTTAGGTTAGAATCCTTTACTAGATCCGTTGACATTAATTTCAGTTCCTAGTTGACCAATCATCGAGAAGGCTAGGGTATTTATAGCATAAGACGGCAAAGTTAAGTGGTTTGCTGGTGGTAGTATATATCATATCCGCCCGGATAGCGACCACCGTACACAAGGTGGTAAAACCCGTCATAGTGGTCCAATTACGTGTAACGCGTTTCGGGATAAGTCTAAGTATCCAGTTCTAAAATGCCGGCATAATTGTGTCGACTGGCGAGGGTTAATCATCTCCTTTGAGTCGATATTCTATTAAACCCAACTCTTCCTTCTACCAGGTGCAGGTCAATTTCCCTTGTCCGTATAAAAAAATGCTCTCTCTTGTTAACCAGATGAATAGTTCTGCATTGCTATCTTTGAAAGACAGGTATTGACTTTGAAAAGATGAAATGTAATGTTGGGGCCTCGAAAATCTTAATCATACAAAACGCATGCAATTTCAATCGTTGGTTTTTATAATACCGTAGTATAATTCCAGTCATGTCGTACACTGTATGTACACTACCATGGCTCTACCATTTAATTAATTATATATTTCAATGTTTTTATGAATAGCCGGAGGCCCTGATCGAATATAGAAATATATTTTATTCTATCTAAGATTTTAACTGCTAATCTAAGCACCTAAATAGCATCTCAAGGTCTCAACACGTGCTTTAGATGCGAATAGCGTTTAATGAATAAAACTAAGTGGAAAAGGCTGGCAACTTGTTAGAACAGATACATAGCAAAAGATGTATCAGATTATTGGTTTAATAGCGAACCTGGGCCACGAAGATCTTCGATTTCCAAGGCAGTCAGCTAAGATAATAATAATATCAGCCCAGTATACTGTCTCACTGCTGGGAACCTCCTCTACTACTGAAAGGGATTAGGCCTTAGTCCGCCACGCTGGCCTAGTGCGGATTGGTAGACTTCACATACCCTCAAAAATCCTATAAAGAACTTCGCGCTGACCTAGTGCGGTTTGGTAGACTTCACACACCCTCAAAATTCTTATAGAGAATTTCTTAGATATGCAGGTTTTCTCACGATGTTTTCATTCACCGTAATACCAAGCAAAAATTCACTCACATATTCTCGGCATATTTATATATTCGTCTCGTATTCCGTTCCGCACCCAACTAGGCTACCGTCTTTTTTCGAATTGTGCGGAAAAACGTGTCTGAATGAAAACATAAAATTCATCATAGAAATAGCAGAAGGTTAATGCGCTAATGGATCGTTTGATGGCAAGACAACCGCCCATTAACATAATTTTAATGGAATCGTGCAGCCGACCTTTGAGACAAATAGTTTAAGTGAGAGAGGGGACTTCGAAAATTATAAAGCATAGTTATAAAAATGCGAAGCTATTACTTCGCGTAGATTTTGTATGAGAATAGTACATTTACGCTAAATAGTAATCAAGTATTGCTTTTGATCGATTGAAGGATAGAACCAAATGACTGGGCTCTAAGAGGCTCAAGTCTTAAAGTATGTATCAAAGTAAGGTGTGCAGTGCTATATATCTCTCAACTCACTCTCGCGTTGGTTAAGTAAGTAATGCTAATATTTTGTAATTCAAAGATTTTCTGTTGATATTAGCAATTGTAGTGCTGACAAACGAGCAATTAGCCCTCTGTCATTCAGACGCAAAAGTAGTAGTCATGCGAATTAAAAATACAGTCTCTGTCTACATCTGAAGGGTTCAGGCGTGATATTACATTACTCATAATTTTCACTGTTATACAACAGTCAATAAAAATTCAATCAATTTTGATAAATTATTGATTTTAATTCCAATTTAAACCACTTTGCATTTAATTGCCATGATGTTCAACACCAAGGTATTAGACTACCAGATCAGAGACTCATTAATTTGGAAACATCGTTTGACCCAACCCGTAAAAAAATCTCCGAATCGTTAAATTTAAGCCGATATTTTAAAAGTAAAATTAGCGCCCATATCACTTTCACTGACTACATATCGGTCGTTGACCGGTGACGTCATGTGACTGTCAGGAGTGGTTAGCCGGATGCGGAGAAAGGAGCGGACTTAATACGGAGAGCAAAATAACATCTTTCCTTTTTCAAAATCGCTACAAAAACAGTACTCTTGTTTTTTAGGGGTAAGCAGAGATGTAACTGTTATTGGGTCTTTATGAATTTGGAGACCATTTCTCATTAGGATCCACTAACTCATTTGTATAACTAGGGCTATAATTGCTACTAAGGGCGAATTTATTCATCATAATCTAATAGCAGAATAATAAATGTCCTGGAATCTCGAGTTATAGTTAGTAGGTTTTGATGGTAGGTTATTTTTATACGCCTGGATAGTGACCTCCACACACTACTATAATGCACTAGGTAAGAATAAAAAAGCAAAAAGTAAGTGTGTCGCGTTTTGGGGATCAGACTGTATTTAAAAAAGGATAAACATGTATACTAATATTAATGTTTAATTACCGCCCTACCCTCTTTATGATATTCTATTAGTGAAGTATTGAATATCCGAACAAGGAAAGCCTAAGAACTTTTAGGCTTAAAACCTTTTACCAGAAAATATAGTAAAATGAACAAGAAAGTACATCTTTAACCTACATAAAGATTTTTTCCTTATGTTGCCGACAGACTTGGCAAGGAGTCTCCATTGTTTGTTGAATCATAAGGACAAATTTACATTTATGTATATTTTGTTCCGAGACTTCGTTCGAGCTTTCTAAAATATCTTTGTCGTAAATCTGTTTTTGTTTCACCTAAATATTAAATTAGTTATAAGGAGTGATTTAATTGTCATCAATTAAAGAATTACTTGTTTTTATGGTTTTGTGGCTACATGTGTGTGGAACGGAATGTCTTCAGTTGGATTCACAGTTCAAACACTTATTGTGTGGATGTTCTAACACAGTTTTCTCGGGATGCATAATGATTTCTTATATTTACGCAAATGTTAGACATTGAAATTAAACTAATTTTCCGGATTCTATCGCGGTTTTTTGTTTTTTATTTTTCTCAGTCCCCCCCGTGACCATGAAGGCTGCAAAGTCTTCGAAACGTCGGGAGAAAAATAAAAAACAAAAAACCGCGATAGAATCCGGAAAATTAGTTTAATTTCAAAGTTTTCTCGGGAATCAATATCCCAGATACATACAAGCAGTCTGTAGTAAAAAAAAAAAACTTTGTTTTCTTTTACCAACATGCCTTAAAAGTGTAATGTGGCGACCCTGTATCGTCATCAGAAATGACACATATTACAAACATCCATTTGGATATAGCAGTAAAAGAAAAAAAAAACGTAATTACCAAAAACTTTTCCGTAATTTTCTCGTTGAGGTTAATGATAAGTATATAATATAAATATGTATAGAAAGTGAAAAGAAACGACGCGCCAGCCGAGCGTGGACGGCATACGAACGACATCGATATAATGTGGTTTCTCTACAGCAAATATGAACTTGAGAACACTTTCGATTATTTTGTTTGGTACGCTAAATTTAATATATCAAAATACTTTAAATATTGAAGTTAAACGCTTTATCATACTTGTTGTTTTAATATTATTATTACCGTAAAGCTGATTTGCATTAAATTTAGCAAATATATCAATTTCTCGATTAATAATTATTATTTAAGTTTCTTTTTATGACAATATCGGATATCATGAGGAGCACACGTCATTATTTTAAAGAAAAATATTGGCAGTAGCGTCACTGCAAAACGATTCGATTAAAGAAAAATATATATATCTTGATTTTTTGTAATAAATCCTTGAGGACTACAGTGTCATGAAATACTTTATAATTAAATTAAACAGTATATTATTTATTGCTAATGTTATTAAGCAGGCGAGAAACTCAAAAGACATTGCCGATATATTTTAGTAAAATTGAAAACACTTTATGCAGTAATATTAATGTAGCGATGAAAGGAGTGGTTTCCCGTCAACTGAACATATTATGACTAAGAGTATGAATGGAAAGGAAAAAATATAAGATAACGTTGGGGTGCCTATAGAGTTCAGACGCAGAACACAGAAATGCTCTATAAACTCATAGAGTATGAACACTATATTTAGTGTTTTGATTCATCCCACATTAATTTATTTGGACGTAGCAACGAAACCAATATAACAATGCTAAAAATACCCAAGTCCACAGTATAACAGAACTAACAAGGTAAAACAAATCAATTCCATCAACTCAGCATATAATAGTGTTATTGCGAACAATGCTAACGACATTATGACGAGTGTGACGCAAGGGTTCGATTCCAGCGGAACTAATGCGGATGAGATAATGCTGTTGAAAAGTAATTTATTGAATGTGTAATGTTGCGTAGTGTTTTTACATGCACAGCAGTGACCCGACTGCGCCTGATAGTAAGTTAAGTGGTGTCCAATAGAATGTCGACTGACGAGAGATGATTACACCTCGAAAGACACAATTATGTCGGCCTGTTAGAACTGGATATACACATGTAGATCCCGGAACATAACACTTATGAGCCACTATGTCGGCTTTAACACCCACCCCCCTCACGCATAGACATTATTTATCTAAGGACGGAGCATTGCTTTGACAACAAGTCTGTTTCTCAGTGCGTAGACATAGGGCGGTTGTGATTGGCTAATATTAAGATACTTGAATCTAGTTGGCTGTCAGATAAACAAAGTTGACAAACACCAAGTTGTCAGATAAACAAAGCTGAGAAACAGACTTGTTATCACAGCAATGCTCCGTCCTTAGATAAATAACGTCATGAATAAGAGTGCTAGTGTACAGAGGTCGCTATCAGGGCGGATATTAAATATACCCACCAGCTAATAATTGCGTCCAGCCAGTCAACTAGTTTGAAAATCGATTTCCGGACAAACAATTCTGTTTTCTATAAAATGCACTTGTCGGGTATAGCCTTAGGCAATATATAAAGGACGCAGCTTGTTTAATTTTTCTCCTCACTGCCAAGGTATAATATATTCATGCGGACATTTATAAATATTGTATTTGACAGATTACTATGCATAAATCAGCTAAGTGTTTAAGATCTATTTACGTGTGCGTTCATAACGATAAAAAACGGTGTAAGTGTGTTGCATTTCTATATAATATGTATGTTATATATGTATATTCGACGCCTCTTTTCCATGCGGCATAATGGTTTATAATTTTTTACAGATATCAGGTTTGTTTATCAGAATTATGCTGCCTTTGTTAGATATATTCAGGATAATTTTTCATAAAAATTGTGACAATCAAATAACAATTTGGAAGTAATAAATCAAAAGAATTTTAGTATGAAACCAGACAGCCAGAGGTAATGTAACGTGATAACAGTAATTACATGTATAAGTATGATAGACCTTCGCTGCATTGTGACGTGCGGAAGTGAGTAAGACGGTTACGTTGCATACTTATGACGGGCACAGTATCCGTTTAAATCGGTGTAAATTCGTGCGAATAACCCTCGAAGGACCTTGTAAGTAGAAACTTTAATGTGAAGATCGTTTAACTTATATATAAAAATGTAGGTATTCGTAAACACAAAACTAACTTGTAACTTGTTTAATTAAACACCAACGGTTTATTTTATGGACTGTATATTTA
>NC_051120.1:2209591-2241787 GCF_014839805.1 Manduca sexta
CTAATTCCAACAACGTATTTATGCTAACTCTCTGCTGACCATATATAGAAATCTTTGTTTTGCTCACAATCATTTGTCTGCACTATGACGAGTGCTATTGTCGAACAAATAGTTTTATCGTCTGCATTCTTGGGTCTTCCATTTTATGTTGACTTGTTTTAGTTTAAATTATTTATGTGATGGTTGCCATTTCCGGCCTTGTTGGCGCCTTAGTGTTGTAATTGCGTATTTAGAATTACATAATTCGATGGCTACTAAGTATACTATCTAATTAAATTATGTCAACTATGATGTTCTCAACGTATACTGATTTTACTAACAAAAATAAAAAAAAAATTGCAAACAATATACAACTAAAAACCAAAAATAATTTAACATTATCTATATTGGTTATCAATTTTCGAGTTGGTGATTGAAAATTAGCTAGATAAATACATAATTAAATGTAGGATAGCAATTTTAATTAGTCACCGACTCCAATATTAGTAAAAGTTAACAAGTGTGAATCGCTTTTTTTTCAGATTCTTTACTTAGGAGCCATCGAATTATTTGTATTATGAGACCTTATGACAGCGTCAGTAGTTGAAGTGACGTCTGGAAATACTGAAAATTTTAATTGTTTGACATCCTTCGTACCACATAGACCTATACTATATATCTAATAAAGTATCGATCCCAAGTTTTCCTTTTCAAGTGCAAAAAACCGTCTTGACAGCGCGCAAAAATATGAAATTTGTTTTTTATAATATTAATGACCAGTTTAACTGTCGCCAAAGTTTGCAATATTTTTATACAAAAACTAAGCTCACTAAATATTTTCAAATCCCACTTATCAAGATCATCATTGAAAATTAACAACTCTTTAACTAAATTTGGGAGCAGCCAAATTTTATTGTGTGATGAAACATTTTTAGGATTTTATGGCGGTTTGAGTTTTCGGACGACCAAGACTCAATTCCCCTGTGACCATGAAGGTTGCAGTCTTCGAAACGTCTCGAGAAAATTATAATATAAAACCGCGATAAAATCCGAAAAATAGTTTTATTTCAATGTCTTACATTCGCGTAAACATAAGTAATCATCAAGTTTTATTTGTCAAAATAAACTAAAACCTGATCGTTCGAGCAATAACTAATAACAGAATACAAAATATATTAAGTAAGTACAAGGCGACCAATATCGCATGTAAGTGACTGTCTTTGTCTATTTGAGAATACATTTTTAAACTTAATATTTTTTACTGAATAATATTGCAATAAGAATTCGCCACTAGGACCACGATTGTTTTCACAATCCCAATTTTATTTGGTATTACCATACAACCTACCAATTTGATTCAAAAAAGTTACGTTGGATCAAAGATGTATATCCCCAGTGTGCATAGTTCTAACGTTTTTCTACGCCAAAATTGCAAAAAGCTATTGCGGAATAGGTATAGTGCGTTGGTATTTCAAAATTAAATTACACATATCATTTTCAAATATCTATATATGTGTTTGTTATTGTCAGGGGAAGGTTCTTATGAAAGAAAAAAATCTAAAAATTGCGCGGAAAATTAGAAAATTTAAGAAACTTAACTAAAATATTAATTTTATATAACTGTCAATTGTTTGAAATAACTGTCAGCGATTGACAGAATGCGCGCAAATTCATAGTTAAGACGGGACAATTTGTGGCGGGTCAGTTAGTATAATAATAAACAATGCATGTAAAGTCTCAATTATAACGGTTACTTTTATTAATCACTTCTACTTTTTTTAGCATTTTTTAATTTACCTTTATGGACTCATTCTTTTTATTTTAAAGTATGAATAATGATTAAACAAATAATTGTGTTGCCTCACAAACTAAATTATATGTCCGAATATGAATTACACTAATCTTAATGTTATTTTTATCAATTTCCTTCAAGTACTTTCTAAGTAATCTCGAAGGTTTTTGTTCGTTTTTGGGTAATCAAACCACATTACACCTTATTACTTTGCAATAGAATCGAAATCCAAACGAATTCCGGATAGTTCAGTTAGAACAATCCATGTACAATAGTTGCACTGACATTAATCATACGAAACAAAATTGTTTTAGATAATTTCGTTGCGCTAGACGAGTTTAAACTTTAATATTTGAACATAGAGTCCACAACAGCTCAAGTTACACTGGTCGACTTAAGGCACAACACTCAGCGCGTTAGAGATTGACATTTAAATGCTTAAGTGGAAGTGAAAGGCTGAGAAGACGATATTTTTGATTAAAATTGGAAAATAATTGCGTGTCTCACGCGGCACACGTAATGGTGGTTAGTTTTTTTACTCGTTTAGTCTCGGATCGGTTGCTACTAAACTGGTTATATCCGGTTTACGTAGTTTACGGCAGCTATTTTTGGCTTACCCTTAAATTAGCTCTCTCTTCTAAATCTTTACATTGCACAGTTTAGGCATCTTGTGTGGTCCTCGCTAACTTAGTAATCTAACCTTTAATAATCTTAACAATCCAGAAGTCGTAATCGTTATGTATAAATACAGTTTAGCCTTAACTCTTCAACTCCTTAAAAAACTTCTCCAATAAAGTAAAAGAAATGGAGGCAACTATGCAATCTATATTTTTATAGAATTCATAAAATATATTATACTTTTAAACGTGTGAAAATGTGTGAAAATTCAGCGGAATAGTACTTAATAATATTATTGTTTAACTATTAGATTATTTAATTAGAATTCTACCTCAGGAATTTATACAAAATAGGATAATATCATGTATCGTTATTGTCACATTTTTATAAGTTCGCGTACTGGCGTATACTTTTAAAAGTAAAGATATATTTTACCTCTATTTTCATAATCAGAGTTCTTCCTGGATGCTTAGGTTTTGCTGGCGTTTTTGATTGGTTTTTAAGCCAGGCCACTTTGATAATAATGTCTGTACGTGGCCGGATTTGTCCTTCTCGTATTGGTCTACAGCCAAAGAAAATGTCTTAAAACAACTACCAATAGTTGACGCTGTTAAAATAATAAATAATATGAGCCTTGTATTATATACTGTCCCACTGCTGGGCACGGGTTTCTACTACTAAGAGGGATTGGGCCTTAATCCACCAGGCTGGCCTACTGCGGATTGGTAGCTTTGAAACCCTCAAAATTCCTATAGAGAACTTCTCAGGTACGCAGGTTTCCTCACGATGTTTTCCTTCAGCGTTTAAGCAAATGATAATCCACATAGAATACACATATAATTTTTTGACGCTGTTTAAATCAATGAAATTTAACTAATTTTCGGATTCTATCGCGGTTTTAGTATTTTATTTTCTTCCGACGTTTCGAAGACTTTGCAGCCTTCATGGTCACGGGGGGGACTGAGGTGTTATTCATCCGTAAAGTCAAAGTTACAATATCTACCTACATTTTACAATTATGCAACTTTTTTAAAATTTTAGCTGTTAGTGGTCCGATCTACGCAGAATGAGCTCACAGTGTCTTGAAGTCTGGCAGCCGGTCTTTTGGGTTCCGATTTAATTAAATGTAGAACTGGATCCCAGGCTTGTGCAAGCTTCCAACCATCTTCCCTATTGCTGTTTAAATCATCTAAATATAACAGGCCAATGATGATTTCATAATGTACCCTACATAGTACACCTTCCGACACATTCTCGGACATTTCCACCCCAATACCCACACGTTTATAATACTTGCAGCCATGTTTATACATTGATTCTACATTCTTCACACGACAATGCATATAATATTCATGTAATGCTGCTTCGTACCAATTAGTGCAGTAATTCATAAGTAGAAATAATTGCAAATAACTATAACTGTTGTTTAAAAATAGCTGTAACATACTACCATTATAACTTGACCCCTGTGCATACACCATTAGGAGCAGACGGCTCTAAACGCGAGCAGCACTGGGATCGAGGCAAACTGGCCGTAATGGCGTATGAAATTAAATGATGCTTGAACGAACCGTATTGAGACATAAACGTAAGAAAATTTCATTGAAACGTTTAATATTGTTTACTGTAATTGTTTTAAACTAGTGAGAGCTGTGTTTAGAAACGCTAAAACACGAGTTGTGATGAACATTGTTATAGATAGCTGTCGGGTTATTAAGATGATTTCGAACAGGCCGGCAATGATTGATTCATTGTAGCCAGTGTAACTACTGGACATAATAATACTTAATATCTCATGTCTTAGGATGGCGAGTGCAGTAGAATACCAAACAATACTTTGTAATTAAGGTGTTGGATGGTGTTTCTACTGTTTACGGGCGGTCGTTCACTTACCATCAGGCGAACGCCAAGCTCGTGTCGTCACGTCGTCGTAAAAAAAAAGAAATACTGGTTAGGGATAATCTCTTGTCACTTGGATAGGTCTGTTATATGCAAAGGGTGTTTTGGATAGGTAGCATTGCAATGTCTATTTCTACCATAATGTACACAGTTCATGACTGTTGTATTCTGGTTTGAAGGACATTGTAGGCAATAGTTACTGGGAATTATGACATTTTATCTTAGGATGACGAGCGCAGTGTCACGCATTTGTAATTCAAAGTTCTGTATTGTTTTTTTTTACACGGTAGAATTACCTCACAGCACCTAATGATAAATGGAGTCGAGTCTAATAGAATGTCGACTAACGAGAGATGATTATCCCTCGGCAGTCGACACAATTATGCCGGCCTTTTGGAACCGGATATACACAAGTTGATCCCGTAACTCGACACACTTACGTGGGCCACTACGGCGAGTTTTAACACCTTGTGTACGGTAGTCGCTTTCCAATGGGTATAAAATATATCCTACCAAGAACAACTGTTAATGGAATCGTATCGCTAACTATCAGACGAGCAGTTTGCTCGTATCATTACCATCAGGTACAAACTGCAGTCACTATTCCATGCCCGTATTAAAATGCCTCTTTCTCGACGGGAACTATAGTTTTTCAACCATTGACATACATAGACACGGGCGTCCATATAAACTATTTGTTCAAAATCTGAAATGGCAACCAAAACGTCACTGTTATAATATATTTATTTAGTAAAACAACAAATAATTTTACTTATGTGACTAATACTTTTAACTCAAATCCAGGTTTACACTTAGACTCGACTTCTTTTATCATGAGCGCCACGACGTACACAACGACAAAGTGTCAATATTGACCATACTAAAGTCAGTTTAATGGATTGCAGTTAAATTCAGTTGAACACAGTGAATGTTCAGAACGCCAAATCTAGTACATATATCGATGTTTTGAACTATGAAAATTTACCTTCCACAATAGGTTCAAAGCTAGGTCAATAAAGTAAGTTTAATGCAATAGAGAGCTTGTTAGATCGACTTCAGTAAATCCATCTTCTAATGGCAGCGCTAATAAAATGACCGCTCGTAAAATTAACAAGGCAAATTTTATTGCTTTGAATAGTACATAGTATATCAAATGTATGGATGGTATACTACACATGTTCGATAGAACTAATAGACAGACAAAGACTATAATTTATAGATAATGATGATTTTTAGTAGAAGGGGCGAATGACTACGTCGACTAATGTTAAGTACTCCGGTTCATAAACATCCATAATAACAAAGGAAACATCGAAGAAACAAAATAATATTTTCATGTATTTTGCTTCTAGTAGTATAAGACATAGGTAAGTTCTAAATTTAAACCAAATCCTCTATGGCATAAACAATAATAAAAAAAATATGTAATTTAAATAAATTGCAATTTATACGTATTTTGCTTCTAATATTGTAAGAAATAGATAAGTTCTAAATTTAAACCGAAACCTCGTAGGCATAAACAACAATAAAAAGTTTATAATTTAAGTAAATTTTATTCTATAGCAATCGATACATAATAAATGACTCTAGCATTTTTAATTACCCGATTTTATTTTTATAAAATACTTAATGATTTATTTATTTTCAACATAACAAATTCATTATAACTTTATAGTTTTATCTAAAAGATTATAAGGATATTTATATCGTGTGTAAAAAGATAAATGGCCGCGGTCGCATTACAAAAATTAATCGGGCGTTTTAAATTATTTGACATTTTAAAAGTTACGTTAGCAACAGGTGCAATCAGAAGCGAAATTATCCACAAGTGCGTTTATATTTTTAACATTTGCACGTGTGTGGTCTTCGGGAAGGTATAAATTCATTTTAATTTATTCAATTACGGAAAATTGTTTTAGAATTAAATATTTAAATGTTAATGTTGTATGCGATATTTTGTTAATTTGCGCGTATTAGAATACAATGTTTTACCATTAATTTATTTATGAGTATTTATCGGATTATATTTGTAGATAAAAATCTTATTTAAAAAAATGCACTCATTATGTTAGTATCAATTACAAACCATTTTAACGTTAAAGGTTTTGTAAATTGTAATTTTTTTAATCAATACTTGTATCTTTATACATTAGAAACTACATTCGATAAAATGTTATATTTTTATTCTAAGCATTTTTAATATGCTAGCGTTTTGTTTATTTCATTTGCTTACATTAGCAAAATACAATGAATTAACATACATATCAAAATGCAATACCAATACTTAACATATTAACCTAAATAGTATTTGATTAAAATATATTCATCGAGTATTTTTTTTACCAAGAACGTGAATGCATTCAAGATTAAAAGAAGTCTTTGTAATTGTTACTTATAGACTTTAATGTATGACACAATAATATTATAACATTAGAAACAAAATAATTAAAACTTGTAAATAATGTACCTCAATAAAAGATATTATTATTCTCGTAGAGTCTATCAAACCGTCATAAAGTTTTTGACATGCGCACAAATGACTTATTTTGACTGGCTTCTTGGTATCGAAGATAAAGATTGGGTTCATTAATTGAAATAAGCGGCGGATCGACAAGCCTTATTACTTACAAGCACTTACTCAAATCTTTGATATATATACGGTCAGTATAACCACTAGAGCACCTATCAGCAAGTAACTTGCCCGCCAGTTACTAGCATAAAAGCTGTTACAATGTCTTAATCGTCCTACGCATCTGTCTAGACTATTTATGATGAATGAAGACGTTGGCTGTATATGAAGTATGCGTTTGCCAGCGCATTTACTAACTCAATTATAAAACACCTGTCATGGGAAATGTGAATAATTAACTAGATAGAATTGTATTCTGTTTTAGCTTTCTTCTTTTAATTTCGATTGGATGTATCATGATACTAATCGTGGTTGCAGCTTCGTTCGCTTTAAAGTCCTATTCCGGGATAAAACGTAGATTTTTTCTAAAAATAAATACAATATTAAAAGCAAAGGCAAAACGTTTGTTCAGATTTTAATTTCACATAATATGACCTCTTGATAGACAGACCGTATGTCCCGAAGATTCCATGACTTTAAACTGTTATACCAAAGTTTGCCATAATTTCAAACAATTTTTAATATTAACGCACACACATACATATCAGACATCACGCTATTATCCCCGAAGAGGTATGCAGAGGCGCAACCAAGGCACCAAAAAAATCGAAGATATCATCATAAAAGTTAAGTTAAAAGAAAAAAGAGAGATCGTATTTATTTTCTCCTAGTTTCTTATCTTATTATTTTTTATTCTTCATTATTATATAGTTGTCATCGTTACATACTTCTCTACCCACCCTCTAAGGGTGTAAACGCATACATACATAGTTGATCCTTATTATATAGCATCAAACAAATGTTTTTCGGAATTTATTCCACGAAAACCGACGGGTACGGTCCGCAGCCAAATTGCCCACATAGTAATAGGGCTAATCATTCGTAATTATTTTTGGTGGAATTATAGTTTTTTTCCGACATTACCGTATTTCACTAAATTAGTTTACAATTGTTTTTGATTGCTGATAATAGTGATAATGAGTTAGAAATAACTCGAATTATTCGAATTGTTTTTATAAAAATCGAGTCAATATATTATTTTGTATGTATCATATAATTTTTTTGCTATTAAGGCCTATATTAAGAATTAATTTCTGTTATTAATCTACCATTAAATATTAATTTTTGGATTGAGTTTATTGAGTTACGAAAAGCAAACCAATGGTTAAGTTTAATTAGGAGGGATGTTAAGTGTATATAATCTTATATACACTTAACATCCCGTTTCAACAAATATATATAAAAAAGTCTACACAAATTTATTTATTTTACAAATTTTACACTGTATTACATACAATCCTTCTGGCAGGCTATTGAACCCAACCCAAAGCTAAACATCAGAAGCGAAAGGTGAAATTTTCCGAAAGGAACCCGACACAAATATAAATACTAATATGCATAAATGCGGTTGCAAATCATTCTGATGATAATATTCCACTAAATTCTACATAATGGTAAGCCGGCAGGAATAAGCTTACCTCCGCCACTGCTAAATATTATTAGTCTTTTCTGCTAACCGTACGTAACATTAAGTGGCCTACACCCGTACCGCAGGCTACGCACAAATGACTTATCATTATGTAATTATTATCATTGTCTACGCACACACACATTCATACACACATTAGCGCAACTGTCAATCTCACTTTGAACATATTGGATGGAATTTTAAAGAATAACATACCAGAGTGTGATCTGCATTGATCTAACATATATGGATAATTTACAATTCTGTTTTAACTATCTTTCTAAGTAATAACAGTGAAAAGTTTGTAAAGATGTTTGTTAGAAGTAAACACAACATTTACTGAACGGTTTTGGATAAAATTTGGCGTACTAGCGAACTATGTCTTGGATTAATGTATAAGATATTTTCTTCCCTTTATTTTCCCTTTTTGGTAGAGCTTTCACACAAGTGAAGTGGGTATCAAGAGAATTAACATTAAATATCTTAGATATTTGAGTATGGTGCAGCAATACTGTAATTCCGAAGCAATTGTAAGGTAGAGTTGCTACTGTTTGTGGGCTTTCTATCAAGCGAACTACTTACGCGTTTCCTGACCTTGTTTTAATGTACCATGGAAATAGTTTTTGTTTATGGATAGACATGATCTATCAAGCGAACTACTTACGCGTTTCTTGACACTTTTTTAATCCATGACGAAAACTAATAATAGTTTTATAGATGTAACGTTTCTAGACTAGGGTTTCGTAGCTGCCAAACGAACAGAGCAATTTTATGCCTTTTTTATCATTAGCAAAGGCTTTATTAATTTTAAAATGTCTTACCTTCCACAAATTATTATTAGTAGCACACATATCAGATGCTGTACCTTATTTTATCGTATTGAATGTCAATGTAGTGCTGTTGGTGTACCTTATCACTACATAGTATAAAACAAAGTCGCTTTCTCTGTCCCTATCTATGTATGCTTAAATCTTTAAAACTACGCAACGGATTTTGATGCGTTTTTTTTAATAGATAGAGTGATTCAAGAGGAAGGTTTATATGTGTAATAACATGCATTAAATAGTGGAGAAATAATGCACCCGTGCGAAGCCGGGGCGGGTCGCTAGTTACAATTAAATAAACAAATGCCACACAACCACGTGGTATGGAAAATTCCAAAATCGAACCCGCTTTATAATTGCATCTTATTAATTAAAAGTCATCGACCTTTGGCCCACAAAATGTTGACCTTACACGGAGCGCGGGGCCTGATTAGTACATTCATGTTCCGGGAAGCGGCTCGTCTGAGTAATAAGAGCTTTTCGGAGAAGCTCCTAACAGCTTTCATGAGGGTTAGGTATTCAAGATTGTTTCAATATTCACTAGATAGTATTTATTATGTTTGTTTAGTATTGGAGAGTAGAGTTAGTGAAGGTTTTTGTTCAATTTTGGCATCGGTCTATGAATTAGGTTTGGTGGTTGTAAATATGCACAAAATGTTTGGAATTTTTACCATGTCAGTAGAACTAGTATTAATTGCAAATTGATTTATTTTTATGATTAATTAAGGTTTTGCCTCAATTTTAAGATGCATAAGTGATTAAGAAAACTTCTAAATAAAATAATGATATATGTATTGAAGGTTTTGCTGTATATACTTATTCTTCAACTGCTTTTGGAATATTGATCAAAAAGTTTATAATTATATTAAAATATAACATTCACGTGATAAAATGACAATACGTCAAACCAAACTTTATTTCGTTCCCAATAACGCTTACTTTCACAACCCACTTCCAATCATGAAGTCCTCAAAAATTATTTTGTTTCACAAAAGCCGCCATTTTAAACGTACAAATATTGATCCTTATTTTTCCAATAACGCCTACCCAAACCCACGTAAAATATCAAATGTTCTTTTGTTTCGAAAGCTGGCGTTCAAAATGTCAAAAGAAACAGCAGTAGGACGGTATATAATGACTCATTACAAACTATAACTGCGGTGCGAAGCAATTTAATTGGATATATATTGTATTATGGACGCGGTATCTTGAATAGTTCGGACTGAGATGGCGTGGAGTCGATATTAGTATTTATTAATAGAAATTTATTATTGTTGGATGGTAAGTTCTGGCGTTTGCTAGACTTATGGTTTTTATCGAGGACACAATAGCTCAGTGCACCTGATAAATGAAGAGATGCACAAAAATACGTCGATCGCCAAGAAATAAATATCCCCGAAAGGTCGGTAAAGTTATGCCGGCCTGCTAAATTGCTTTTTAACGGTCCGCTTGAAAGACTCCAAGTCGGTGCAACTAGGGACACGTATGCTAGTAAACTATTCCACATCTTAATGGTGCGGCAGAAATATGTTACTGAATCTTTTAGTTCGAGACGTGATGGAAGAGACAGCGAAGCTGTGGTTTCCCAAGCCAACACGCGTGGTTCTCTTAAGAAGAGCAATAAGGTTAAACAATTCTTCAAAGCGTAGATACAACGGTAATCTCTTTATAAGGGCTATTCACTGCTGTGCGAGGGTGTCGCCAAGTAAACGCCAACCATCCAAGTCTTAAACAAAAGAAAACAACGGTAACCTACATACCTCATAAGTTTTCAATAAGAATCTTATGTGAAGTCTGCCAAACCGCACTAAGCCAGCGTGGTGGACTGAGGCCTTCTCCCTCTCAGTAGTAAAGAAGGTCCATGCCCAGTAATGGGACAGTATATATTATAGAGCTGATATTATATATTACTAGCTGATCCGACAGACGTTGTCCTGTCTTAACTATTTATGTATGCACGCGCCCATTTTGTCGATCGCTGACAGTTATTTCAAACCACTGACAGTTACTTATGTAAAATTAATATTGTCGTTAAGTTTTCTTAAATTTTCTAATTTTCCGCGCCATTTTTTGATTTTTTTCTTTCATAAGAACGTTCTCCTGACAATAAACACAACAAAAAAAAATGTTAAATCGGTCCAGCCCTTCACGCGTGATGGCGTGACCAAGGGAAATAGGGATTCATTTTAATATATATAGATAAGTAAATATTAATACCATTCCACGACCATCTCTATCCCATACAGTTCCATGCAGCTAGCACTTGATACTCGAAGAGGTAAATCCACGATAAAAGTTCGCCTCCATTTTACAGGTGCTGCTACATTAATTGATAAAGTTATTACCGAAAACAACATTGTCGGGTGATCTTTGCATCACCTGGCGATAGACCAGTTTGTATAATAGAACTTAAACCCCAAAGGGTTAGGCAGCAGCGTAACTTACTGGTAGTTGGGCTCTCATATGTGAGAGACCGTGTGAGTAGAAATCACCGCAATGTCTATTTCTGCCGCCAAGCAGCAGTGTGTAATCACTGTTGTATTCTGGTTAGAAGGACATTGTAGCCAGTGTAACTACTGGATATAATAAGACTTAACATCTCATGCCATAGAATGGCAAGCGCAGTGGAATATCAAAAATACTTTGTAATTCAAGGTGTTGGATGGTGATTCTACTGTTCATGGTCGTATCGCTTACCATCATGCAAACGGCAACTTCGTCTCTTCATTTAAAGTAAAAAAAAAACTATATCGCCATGGAAACACATTTTTTATTCTATTAAATAATGCAGCGTTTTGCCATTTTCGCAACCTTGTGAGCAACACGACAGCACATAAGTTTAAAGAAAGGCAAATATCTTAGGATGATGAACCCGGCGCCGTACCACGGAGTGCTTCGTACAAATTCTCAAAAAGTTTGATATCTATATATAAATGTTTATAAACTGGTTGATATAGATATATTAGTGTTTCTATAGACTAGTCGAGCTTCACAACAGCAGCCAAGATACCTTCTGCAATCGTTAACAAGCAGAAAAATATGTGATTGACATATCGATAAGTATCGCTCGGATATGCCATTCTCATACATAACGTTAGCGTTAACGATTGTAGAAATTTAGAAGTTATTCATGTATTTCATAAGCATAATTTTATTTTAGTATATTTAGAGCCCCCATCCTGCCCCCTGGTGAGCAAAATTCTTACCCCCGTCTCCAATGCTTACGTAAGCATAGGTATATTATTTACAAATTTCGTTTGAATTTCTTCATTTTTATTTATTTATAAACAAATAGATATATAAAAATTGGTTAATAAATATTGCTACGTCATCATTGGTCAGACTACCCCGGCTCCCATATCATCGAAAATAAGCAAACCATAGATCCTTTCCCACCACTTTTTACTGCTTACGTAATATTAAACGGTCTGTAATCTTAACTACGGGCTCTAGTATCAAAGCGTCCGGTAGCTCCTGGTTAACAACAGCTCAGTAAATGCGGGATCTCTTAAGCAAGCCAATGTCCTTCGTAATTGAGTTATAAAAATCCAACTTGAACTGATGCTAACATCCCAAATTGCAAGTTTTTTAACGGCCCAGGCGAAATATCATCCGAGTTCGTCTCTCGAAACACCTTAATGCGATTTGACGTAAAGATGTTAAACGTTTAATGGAATGGAAAACACACGATTTTGTAACCTTACACCGTTTAAACTGAACCAATGATGGGGGTAAACGAAATTGTACCTTAATACTATAATATAGAGTTCGAAATCCTTGCACACAATCTTGTAAGTCATTCAAAGGACTACTGTGCGACAGACGTCATTACAACTGGGCTTACACTTTGTTTACTAAGAAATAAAGTTTAGATTCCTGTGGAATCCACTTTAAGTACACATCAAGGGATTTTCGAGATTGTATGAAGGGATTAAGGTTGGTTTTGTACTATGGAAGTGATACAGAACGCGTAAAAGCTACTGTTTAGTGTCGGTTTACGTGTAAGTAGGTTCGATGTCCAAGATTCGATTCTTGGTCGATTGAACATGTTATGATTCGAAGAATCACACTATTTCTAAGTAGCGTTGACCCTCCAGTTCGCGAGTGTATTAGGGTATTATTACGAACCCGCAGTCTAGACCTCCAAATGTCCTAAACTTGGCATTAAGAGGTTTAAGGATGACGAGGGCAATACAATACCGTTTAATTCAAAGATCAAGCAATACTTTTTAATGACAGTTGTAAAGGTATAAGTAACCTGTATTGTTGCGCAATTAAAGGGGTGCCGCTACCTACCAAGTAAAGGAAATACATTAGAATCACAACAAATAATGTGAGTGAATACAACATGAAAAAAAATTGGCAGTTATGACGTTTACTGTTAGAACATTACAAAATCAAAATAATAGCACTAGCCCTGAATTATATGGCAGTATATAGATGCTACCTAATGCTGGGCACGAGTCTCCTCTACTACTGAGAGGGTTTAGGCCTCAGTCCACCACGCTAGCCTAGTGCGGGTTGACAGACTTTATGTACCTTTCATTCTTATAAAGATTTATTAAGTATGTAATATCATTAGTTGATTAAAAAAGATAGTAAACGTATTATTATTGTTACAATAATACAAATCCAATTTATTCTCTAAATACCTGAAAGTCAGTTGTAACTTGTAATAACAGTATGGACCGAGCCCCCACTGCGCGCGCGCATTCGCGCCGCCAATAATTGAGACATATTTTAAATGATCTACCTCGTTCCCAATGAAGAGAACGTGGAAGTCATTAAATGCTTTGTTCCCACTGTGTGAAATATTAAAAAACTTGGTTAAAATAATATATGACCTAATTTTGTAGGCAACCTTGGTTGAATATTCTGAGCCGTGGTAAAAAATGGTTAATAGTAATTTTGTAGACAAAAAACCGTAATAGAATTTATACATTTTCTTATTTATGCTAGAAATATACTAATTACGTTTATATTATAAAAAAATATTAACAAAAAAAATATATGCAGGCGAAATGAGAAACACCTCCTTGTTTTGAACTCGGTTAAAAATAGACTTTATTTCATACTAATAATTAAGTCGCTCTCAAAAGTATGTCTGCAGCGTCTTATCAATTGAGAAGTGTATCAATGTCCTTATCTATTCACAAATTGACATTAGACTTCAAATTATTGTCGATAAGCTTATCGTAAAAATTATGGTTATATTGTTACGTAAATGGCTCAATACAAGTATTCTGATGCATTTAAAATATGCACCTAAAATCAGTATAACTCAAATTAATTGGTTGTTCCACATTACTTGTACCCAATGCCTTCTCCAAAAGCTAATTATCGTCCGTTAAGTCGATATTAAATCGATTTTAAGGCGAAATTAAATCGTAAAACTCATGTGTAATTGTCATTTCAGCGCTTCGTTGACAATTCAGTAAACACCGTTATTATTAGGGTAATAAAGTTAATGTTTGTTTAATTCTGTATCTGTAGTGTAGCCGACACGATTAACGATAGACTTATAAGGATTGTTCGTGGGTCAGTGCTGTACCATTTCACATGAAAAAGTGCAGAGATACACCGCGTGTTAATTTGTTTTTTTTTTATTACTTATTAACATAATATAATAAATTATTGTAATTATTACTAACACTTTGGTCTATGGTGAATGAATAAATATTAAAGAAATAATAATACCGTGAGAACAAAAAACGCAATTATCAAGAAAGTCTTTGACATTATGTCCACGGAAGCTCACAATTACACTTTTGACATTTCGAGGTTACGTCAAAAGAAAAGCTAAAAGCCTAAACCCAAGAATTTAGAAAGCATACGAAATCTTTAATTCGGCCTAACCACTGATTACGGTGTAATTTTGGAAAAAAATTAAGATAAAAATTACCGTTTCAAACCGACAATGAGCTATGCAAATTTTGCCCGGGAATCGAACGGGCTACCATTAGTTGGGTGCTTAGATCAGATTATTATAGTGCGATCCGTCGGGGTTAACGGCTGATTGATTGAGATTTTAACTTTGGCTTTTTAGAGGATATCGTTATAAGTTAAGAATTTCGTAAGATCAAGCTCAAAATTTGAAAAATGATACGGCAATATTATTTAGTAAGGCTTAAATTAAAAAAAAGAAGAAATGTAATATTTATCCAAAGTAGATTTACAACTCTTAACTCCGATAAGTAAAAATTTATCAATTAGTTTTTGCAACATACGTCAAAAGTAGGAAATTCTTGTGCGCCTGGTCTCCACACCGAATGCACGCCCATGCAAGGCGACATTTATCGCGGCCCTAAACACAGTTTAGAATGTATACTTACCTCATGGTTGCCAATTCATATTGGCCTATAAAGGTTTGCAAATATTTCCCAGCCTTCTCCTCCCAACTTTTCAGGTCCCTGCAGTCGCTAAGCCACAGAATTCCAATACCCCATTCTCAGGATTCCCAATCTTGACTGCGGAGTCCAAAAAAATATTGCTGGATGCCATTTGTTGATTTTATTTACAAATCCACCAACCAGCCCGCCATACCCATCGATTCTCACCCTAGATCACTAGACGGTCAACGTCATCGACCTAATCCAACACGCGAACATCCCATCATTGAGCAGCATCACGCCACCCATTGACATATCATTGCGTGCGGCCAACACGTGGGACTAGCACGAAAGGAAAGCACGCGACGTCGCTCACGCACCATAAGCTCCGAGCTTCGATGACGTGTGGACGTCAATAACCACGCCTTCCGTTTTCATGGGTAGTCATTTCGCTATGATGGGGTCATTGAATATTCGGACGACGACATGCTACTAAGCGAGAAATCCGAAGTCGTTTGTCCGGTTGATCCGAGACCTTAGTATGACAGTACCAAGTAGAGGTAACAGGGAAAAATAGGCTCTCCTATCACATGGAAATATAGCTGGTGAAATGACGTGTTACATCTTTACTTACCCTTGAAAAAGGAAGCCTTAATGCTGTGTGTATCTGAATAATTATTAAAATTTTCCATCTCATTAAGCCACAGAAAATCCACACTATCTATTAGGAATTGAACTCTGGACCTTTCACAACTCTTATTCATTATCACTAAAAGTTACGTCAGGTAGTCCCACGATTGTCCAAAAACAAGCACCATCCATACATTCAATAACAAAAGTCATCATTGCATTCTTGAGCCATTAGATCTCAAGTCATTTCACCGGTCAGAATTGTTAACCGGAACAAAACAATTCAAACAGAGTTAAATGAATCGTGTACTAGTTGAAGAACTAACGGACTAAGCACCTTTCTATGCAGATATAAACAGAGCTATAATATTTAGTAATTAGGACGTGAAATGTTTTATCAATATAAAATGCCAATCTGATTTCATGAATTTCATTTTTGTGTTCTTCAATGTTTTAAGAGTTTTAAACGTGTCAATAGATTTATAAATAAATGCTACTTTCAAAAACTTATGTATAAAGAATGTATCTCTTCCATGGTTCTTCTGATATTGTTAGTGTTTAGTATTTTGGAGATAATTTATTCAAGTGTCTTAATTTATTTTGTCTTCAAAAGGTCCACTCTTATACTAAACTAGCTTTTGCCCGCGGCTCCGCCCGCGTTATAAAGTTTTTCAGGCTAAAGTTTTCCGTTATAAAAGTAGTAGTTTCGCGGGAGCCTATGTTCTTCCCAGGGTCTCAAACTGTCTCCATACCAAATTTTATCTTAATACGTTGGGTAGTTTTTGAGTTTAACACGTTTAGGCAGACGGATGCAGCGGGGGACTTTGTTTTATAATATATTTTTTAGAACTTTTTAAGAGGAACAATCCCGTCATACATCATTGTTGCATAACTTTAACCGTTTACGCAGCGCACGCAACGGACGCTCTCAAAACTAATAAATTGTCCCCGTTTTTGCAACATGTTTCATTACTGCTCCGCTCCTAATGGTCATAGCGTGATGATATATAACTTAGAGCACTCCACAAACAAAGGGCTATCCAATGCAAAAATATTTTTTCAATTTGGACCGGTAGTTCCTGAGATTAGCTTTTACTGCTCCGCTCCTATTGGGTATAGCGTGATGATATATAGCCTATAGCGCTCCACGAACAAAGGGCTATCCAACGTAAAAAGATTTTTTCAGTTTGGACCGGTAGTTCCTGAGATTAGCCATTACTGCTCCGCTCCTATTGGGTATAGCGTGATGATATATAGCCTATAGCACTTCACGAACAAAGGGCTATCCAACGCAAAAAGATTTTTTCAATTTGGACCGGTAGTTCCTGAGATTAGCCATTACTGCTCCGCTCCTATTCGGTATAGCGTGATGATATATATCCTATAGCACTCCACAAACAAAGGGCTATCCAACGCAAAAAGAATTTTTCAGTTTGGATCGGTATTTCCTGAGATTGGCCATTACTGCTCCGCTCCTATTGGGTATATCGTGATGATATATAGCCTATAGCACTCCACGAACAAAGGGCTATCCAACGCAAAAAGAATTTTTCAGTTTGGATCGGTAGTTCCTGAGATTAGCGCGTTCAAACAAACAAACAAACAAACAAACAAACAAACAAACTCTTCAGCTTTATATAATAGTATAGATATAGATACCTAGGTATTAAAAATGTTCTGTATGTGTTATCTAATAGTATCTCTAATAAATAAAAATAAATACCTTTTGTATTATATAAAATACTTCCCTTGGTCACCTGGTCTTTTAAAGAACAATAATAAACATACATGTTTATAGAAAACCTCACAAAGATGTAGTGCAACCAGAGCATCTATTTTTTGCTGTAAGAATGTATCCGCGTGTATGCCCTAGAAACAATATAACATGCCGACCTATTATTCGATTGATTGACATTTGGGCAATGAAATTATCATCAATGACTTTATATTAATAATAGAACCCCGTATATATTGTCCCACTGCTGGGCACGGGCTTCCTCAAGTACTGAGAGGGTTTAGGCCTTAGTCCACCACACTGGCCTAGTGCGGGGTCACAGACTAGTGATTGCCTAAGATAAAAACAACGAACCCTTTACGTAGTCTATCGATCGGTCTATTCATTCGTGTTGCTAAATGTGTTCTTATCACGACATGCGCACGTCAGCTGGCATGAGCTGATAGCCTTTTGTGTCTGGTACTAGGTTTGATTCTAGGTTAAGGAAAAAAAATGTTTTCAATTTGAGAAAACTAAGCAACTCGTGATTTGGTTTTGTAAAATTTGAAACTTCAAGGTTCAATTCTGGGTATTTAATTTTTAAAAGATTTTAATACGAAACATATTGGTATCTTTGATTCGTGTATAAGCACGTAGTTTTTAGAACATGCCAGTTTAAACTAAAGCATTCATGCGAAACTCTAGAATGGCTAATATCGAGTCAAGTTAAAACACTTTCTCATTTCTGTTTTCTAAGTTACCCATTACCGCTATCTGCATTTAGATCGACCCTCGTGGGTGCATTAAACCCTGTCGGGAGTCGAACCCGGTACGTCATGTGATCACCGCGCGTGACGCGTAGCATGCAAGGGCGCCGTGAGTTCGTGAAAATGGGGGTTCTTGGCAGGGGTTAAGTTTCTACCTTTTAAACGTTAATTCAAGTGTAAATTGCTTGTGACTATGCTTGTATCTGAAAAATTATCTCAGGTTTTGGGGATGAAAGTAGATTGCATATTAATTTAGGACGTGGTTTCTCTGAGTGTGGTGTTGTGGTCTCTCACACATCTGCTTTAATAGTCATTCTCTTAAGTTCCGCACCTCGTAAACGGATTCTGGAATCATCTTTCGTAGATGGAAATAGGCTAGCTATTAAATTTTATCCAAAACAGTTGATTAGTTGCTTCGTACTTCAAACGTCATCACGAACTTCTTATTTCGCTTAATGGTAAGCGACCGCCCATAAACAGTAGCAACACCATACAGAACTATTAATTATAAACGGTACTATCTCTCATCCTGAGACAAGATGTTCTCATACTGCCTAGTAATTACACAGACAACAATGTCCTTCAAACCGGAATAGCGTAATTTAGTTTTGATATAACTGCAACCCTTCTACAACACCTACATCGATCCAGTGAATCACCCGGCTAGTGAATGTAGTCGCGTGACCCTTAATTACTTGTCTGGTACGGCGGGCACCACCGAAATAGAAACGCATGGAGTCAACGTTGACGGTGAAGGTTTTGGAAGGTACACAATACATGCGTATATAATAATAATAATATCAGCCCTGTATTATATACTTGCCCACTGCTGAGCACGGGCCTCCTCTACTACTGAGAGGGATTAGGCCTTAGTCCACCACGCTGGCCTAGTGCGGATTGGTAGACTTCACACACCTTCGAAATTCCTATAGAGAACTTCTCAGATGTGCAGGTTTCCTCACGATGTTTTCCTTCACCGTTAAAGCGAACGATAAATTCACAAAGAATACACACATGATTTTAGAAAAGTCAGAGGTGTGTGCCCTTGGGTTTTGAACCTGCGGACATTGGTCTTAGCAGTCCGTTCCACACCCAACTAGGCTATCGCCGCTCGCTCGCTATACATGCGTATAATGTATCGTATATATCTTTTTATTGCTTTGAATGACGAGACGAGCTTGCCGTTCGCCTGGTGGTAAGCGATACGACTGCCTATAAACAGTAGAAACACCATCTAACAAATTACAAAGTATTGTTTGGTATTCCACTGCGCTCGCCATCCTGAGACATGAGATGTTAAGTCTTATGTCCAGTAGTTACACTGGCTACAATGTCTTTCAAACGGAAACGCAACAGTGACTACACACTGCTGTTTTGCGGCAGAAATAAACATTGCGGTGGTACCTATCCAGGCGGACTGCCACATATGAGATCTACCACCAGTAACCTTTGCGGCTGTACATTAGAAATCTATTGTTTCTCTCTACCACTGTGCAAATAAAGGTTTGTGGATAACATTACACAATAACATACTAAAATTAGCTGTAGTTAACATTGCAATCGCAAGGAAAGCGTAGTCTTTACATATTATATCAGTGCCTGAACCGAATTTAGCATTATTTTGTATATTAATATGGAAAAGCTTAAGAATTCAACTATTTGATATAATGAAATATTATGAATACAATCTTACCAAACCTCCTTCAGTGTTAGTGAAAAAAAAAATACGTTATAAATAAAAACAACATTAACTCTTACAATAGCGTATAGCCAGAATAAAAAACTTAAAAAAAAAAACATTAACATTTAAATAAAGAATCGACAAATTACAAATGGCATTACTTTCGATTTTTAAAAGTGAAATTTGTCATTGGCGTCTGGCTGTTTAATTGGCTGTTTGAAGTTTTGTTACGGGGTCTGAAAGGCCACGGTGTACGATGTACGATATAAAATCTTAAAGGTTAGCGGTGAATGGTTGGTTCGTGTAGGGTTCGTTATGACAGTAAATTGTTAATGGACTGATGACAGTTGATTTAAAATGCAGATGTATTTATGTGTGATGTTAATGTCATAAATAACCTATTAACAAACAAAAAGGCGGTTAGAAATTAAAATTATTGTACACACGCTTTTTATCCTCGATGGGGTAGGCAGAGACGCTACTGGTGCTCCCACTTTTCGCGGTGCGTTTTTCTCATGATGTCATAGGGGGCGAGCTTATCGCCATATCGGGCAAAATTTTAGACACCGAGCTGGCACAGTAGACTAACCCAATACCACTTTGCCCGACCCGGGGATCGTACCCAAAACCTTAGCACTGCAGTAATACCGTAATAAAACTACGCCACTGAAGCAAGCTAAAATTATTGTGTTTTGTAAAAATATCGGTATATATTTTTTTACATTTATTAAAAATAAATATCGATTTTTATTGGATCATGTTTATATTGATGCTTCCGTACGTAATCGGAGTGTATTTCAATTTTTGCTACGGTAAATTATTCTTTATGAGAAGTGCAATACCGTCTAAGAACAATGTTTTTAGATAAACATTTCTCTAACATAAAAATAATTTTGCAGTTATACAATAATTTTTACCAAAACATTAAACCATCTGTCTATAGGAAGCAATTTCAAAAATCACATTCACCCCTATTCTCCTGAAAAAATACATTCCTAATTCAAAAATAGAATTCAAACGAAATTCCCTTAAACTTCCAATACAAAAATCGTGTTGTACGCCACGTGCCAATTACCGTGGAACATTCACCCCATAGGTACGGATACCCAAGAGAGCGGCCCTAAGAAAGAAGGCGTGGCGGCACAAGGGTGGCTCGCCCATCCCTCTCGCACCCACCAGCAATTTCAGGATATTTTTCGTAGCGCTCTGCAATTGGGTTAGTGTACGCGGGCTTATATTGATTGATTTTAGGGTAAATAATGTAAAAGGCAATTGCACAAATTTGACTGAACGTAAGTAAAGGCATGAAAGATGGCAATATTTAGACACGGTGATTCACAAAAAAACCTTACAGCAAACGCAATAAAACAAAGCTATTACTGTTGTCACTTTTAGATTATAAAGTAATATTACATTATGATTTTTAATAGTAACATCTTAGCTCTTATAAAGGACAATCAAATTTTCAGAAATTCCTATTTTTTATTGCTGAAAGTATAAGTAAATAAACAGTAGCAACTCCATACAGAACTTTGAATTTCAAAGTACTACGTGAGAGTCCGCCTAGTAGGTACCAACGCAATGTCTATTTCTGCCGTCAAGCAGCAGTGTGTAGTTACTGGTACTCCAGTTTGAAAGACATTGTAGCCAGTGCAACTACTGCACATAATAAGACTTAACACGTCACGTCTCAGGATAGCGAGCGCAGTGGAAAACCAAACAATACTCTGTAATTCAAGTTGTGAGATGTTTCTACTGTTCATGGGCGGTCATATCGCTTACAATCAGGCGAACGGCAAGCTCGATTGTCATTCAAAGTAATAAAATACACCCTGAAATATATCAAGAAATAAATCACGCGTAGTCTCTTTACTCTATCGATCCTATAGGAGTTGCTATTGGACGTTGTCTATAAACCATGCTTGATCAATACTTAAGGTAGAGACGTTTGGGTACGAGCGGTGAGCGGTTCAAAACATCTTACGTTAATAGTAAGGTTTATGATGATGTTTTGATTGTTAAGATGTATAAATCGTTGTTCGGGTTTGAATGTTTGACTTATAATGAGACCATGCCATATATCCATTAATATAAGTGAATTAGGACTATTTTTCGTTGATAAGATGTTTAGTCTTAAGTAATATTAATTATAGGTTATTTTTCTTCAGCGTATCTACATACTTTCCTGAGATGGATCAGTTATTATCTCATATTATGAACTACAAAGACATAGTATTGCATACAAATTTTTTGTAAATTATTTGTCTCTACCATACTTGTACACAACCGTCGCAAAATACCCCAAAATATGAACAAACACAAATTAAAACTACAAATGTGTACATTACAGTGCAATTTCGAATGACGTGAAAATCGATCTTGCTTACTCATAGTTTCAAACACAAATATGGTAAGTACAAAACGTAACCTAACAATACTGTAATAACCAGACTTAGCGGGGCAAACAACAATTACTGCGCGGCGTAAGGCAGCAGCGATCGCGGATACTTTATTGGTCAAAGTATTTTTTTTTAAGTTCTTTCCTCGTGTTTTAAAGTCGGTTAAGAGACTTTAAAACACGAGGAAAGATCTCCTTCTCATGTTTGGCAGTCTATAGCTTGTAGAACCATATAGAAACATTAGAAGTGAATTATCATAATGTCAGATAATTCAATTAAAAATAAAACAATCGAAATGAACATTGTATGACATTCATATTCATTTGAAAGTAAGCAATTGGCTGTCAGTTTTAAAAAGTCGTAAACCAATCTAATATTAGTTAAAGAAACTTTAATTTCGGGCAGTTTTGAACTCCTAAAACTGCCCTTGGCTACACCCACGAGCTCTGCCTATCCATGATAAGTAAAAAAGCGATATACCTTGAATTATAGGTTTTGTTAAAAGTGGATAAACTTTATACCATTTGTTTAAAAGGTACGAAAGCATTAAGGCGGTACCAAATAGAAGTGATTGCCCCTATGAATAATAATCTAAGATTAAGTGTTTCGATAGCTCTTACAATTTAGCAGTGACGAGGCGAAGTCTGAGTTGTTTGAAATGAGTTTCTTATAATGTTTTTGGTGCACACTTTTTTATCGCGGTATAACAAAGTGCTAAACTAAACTCTAATTTTGCCATCTTATTTTTTAGCTATACATATTATAAAACAAAGTCCCTAAAATCTGTCTGTCTGTATGTGATCGATTTTCTCAAAATCTACTGAACAGATTTTTGAACGGTTTTTACTTAAAGTGCAATTCTTAAGGAACGTTTAGGTTAATGACTGATTTCAGACGAAACCGCGGGTAAAGCTAATATATTATAAAGATGAAAGTATTCGAAGATGTTTGAATGTGTTTTGGAAATAAACTCTGAAACCCCTAAAGGAATCTATATGCGTAGCATTCTAATCCATCTTAACTAAAACTAGTGTCATTGGCAAACAACTAGTACATTACATAACAGCACGTCAGGCTGTGTTGTCCTAGTTGGATAACATCATCAACATTTACACCACCTGGTAATGCCATCTGCCTGTGTGTTTTCAAAGACCATTTTCACCACGAACTTGCGTAATGAACTTCATCCCATGGTATTTCCTCGGCGATAAAACTTGTTCTATCGCCGAGGAAATACCATCTGAAGTTTAAAAAGCTATTTTTAAACTAGGTTTAAAAATAGCTTTTCACGGCAGGCAGTAGCTCGGCTGTTCACCTGGCACTGTCGACGTGCATGGGCAATAGTAACCACTTACAATGAAGTTGGCTGTTAACATTTCTGCCTTCGACAGCACTAAAAATAAAATTACCCTAGAACACTATAAAACAGATTTAAAAACAACCCATCCTTCGTTAACTTGCACCGCCCTATCGTCCATATAATCACAATCTGATTAACAGCAATAAAGCATCGTGAATTCGCATACAAATTTCCATAATTAATATACTAATTAATGTGAAAAAACCAAACATGGCCATAATAATAGGGATAGTATTATTTATCTCTGTAATAGAAAGTTACATTTTTCACCGGAGCCATGTTCTAATTAGTTAAATTTGATATCTTCTTAAATGCTAAAGTAATCATTTGTAATCTATCCCATATTATAGTTGAAAGATACCCCGGGGCTGTCTCGTATGCGCTGAAGAAGGCAACCGCGGGTTTTGATTGGTATGCCGGTGTAGGGTACCCAGGGGTTAGGAATTCGGTCCAATACTCGCTCGGATGATATACTCCCGAGTGTCGACATTGGGTCGTAAGACCGAAAACAACATAACCGTTCCATTCCATTCATCTCCCAAGTGACGGTAGTGACAAAGCAATATTTCACCGCGAAAAAAAATAGTCGAAAGCGTGTGTATATCGCCTTAATACTCTTAGACACAGAGAAAATTTGTTAACTAAATATTAAAGTGTTTGAAGTAAAAACAGAAGCTGTTAAACAGATTTCACTGAAATTGTACACCTAGATATACCGTGTCCTGGACAACGAGATTTTTATTCCAGAAAAATCTTTTCACGTGGCCGCAGGCATGAGCAACTACTAGTATTTCAGTTCATATTTGTTTACATATAAAGCTGAAGAGTTTGAACGAGCTAATCTCAGGAAGTACTTAACCGATTTTGATGTTTTTTTCACTAATAAGAAGCTAAATTACTCCTGAATACTATAGGCTATTTATTTCGAAAAAATATAAAGCGAGCAGCAAGCAAAAGCTTTTTTTTATATATCTGGAATCTTCTAAAAAAACACATTGTAACGTACGTCTCATGCGCAATTGTCCAGTAGGCACGAGTCTGTATAATTACCGGAGTGTTACGAACAATTGTCATGTAAACAACCGTTGTTGGTCGTGATTGATTGTTATTTAATTGTTACAAAGATCAGTGAAAGCGTTTGAAACAATATAATATAAGTATTTATTGCCTGTTATAAGTCAAATTGTGGCAGTTGCCTACTGGGTTTTTTGTAAAGCAAAGACCCGATGGGAAGCAATGTAGTTTGTCTTGATAGGTAAGGAAATAAGCTGAAATGATTAAGGGAAATTATTAAGTTTATGCGAGGAAGAATCTTGATTTTGATTGGACTGCCTCTGTGGCGTAGCTGTATCTTGCGGTAAGACCATCGTTCTAAGGTCCCGGGTTCAAATCCCTGGTCGGGCAAGGTAATATGGTATTTTGCTCAATATCAGCCCGGGGTTACGAATTTGTACCTGATATGACATTAGGCGCGTTTCCTGTCCCATCTTCAGAGAGGACATGGTGGTAAAGGTGTGAAGTTTTGTTGTTCGATTGGAATATATAATCGAACATAGAACTTCAATGATCTCATAGCCTAACGCCGTAAGACCATAGCAATAACAGTGTAATTAATTAGTTTATAAACTATTAAAGCAGATTGTCTAAAACAATGAACTGTAATAATCGGGTAGTCAAGTAATAAACGTTTTTCTTTGTTGCTTTTACATATAACAATTAATATTAAAATTATAAAATAGCTATAACCAAGTTTTGCTGCTAAGTTAGAAATAAACGTTCCATTTTTTTTTTCGATATAAAAAGTGGTCTGTTTTTTAGTCCAAGACATTGGGTATATGTTTTCATCCAAATTCGTTCAGCATTTATTTGGTACATTAACATTGTTACATCTTCACAAACTTTAGTATATATGAAAATGATATTGAATTAGGTAAGGAGTAACTGATTAAATTTTAATTGAGACAATAGCCTTTTTGGCATAGTCATAGAGTATTATTAGGAATGGTAAGTAAAGATCTGGGTTCGAAAAATCAGCGAACAATATGTGGGTTTCCTTATACAATTTGCCTGGGTTGGGACTCAGATCCTTTCAGAGTTAACGTCATATAGGTGGCCACTAATAACGTCACACAATTTCATCAACATACAAACAAGAAAATACAATATTTCGTAGCCTTACTCCTGCTTTAAAAATCTCACCATCCTGCAATCTGAATAGGAATATCCCTATCAAAATTCTAGTATCAATAACAATAAATATAATTATAATAACTAAACAATGACAGATGTTTAATTGCATAACATTGTTCAGATTCTAGGTCGAGCAACTTTTTACTGAAACAATAATAACAAAGGTATTATTCAGTTTGCCGTGCATCAACTTCGAGCAACTGTGTCAGCAATTAAAATGATTAGGTGGTCGGGTACGGGCGAGTGAGAGCGGAGCGATAGGCGGTAGCGATACGCTAGCTTTCGTATCAGTTACTGAGCATGTAGGTCAGACTATCTCGCTCTTACACTCGCCATTGCAATTCCGCCAGGAACGGTAATAATATTTTATGAGCTAGAAATCTGGAAGCACTAATTTGACCAACCCGTAACGGCATTAATTAAAGATAGATAAGGGAGTTAAATATATAATTAAGCACATGGGTCATCTAAAAATATATAATACGTAGTTATAGTGACGCACACAAATATCTTATAGTAAGTTTTTTTTATATAAGAACACGGCAAAGCTACCGCACCTGATGATGTCGACTGGTCCAGGCGGATATAAAATACGTCCTACCAACAACAGCAAAAGCTTCCGTGAAGCAGCATCCACACATGCTTGGTGGTACAGATAGACATTGCGGAACCTACCAAGCCAGCATACCCCCATTAACACAACGTGAAACAAGCTACTCCGCCGCCACTCGGCCGCGCACACCTCTGATGATTATGAATTATGTAAATTATAAACGTTAAACAATCCAAGAGATTGTTGAGGCGATGTTATGGAAAAAATTCTCCCTCCATGCTTGGCCTGGCACTCATTAAAATAATTACTTTTTGCCGACCACTTCTCTAGAGTCTGATTTGTGATTGCAGTCGGTTTGGCTAATGCGCTTTCCTACCCACGTTAATATTCATCGGATTATATTATTCGGATGATCATACATTTCGTATGAAATATGTTGGACGCCATTTTTGTTTTTTATTGATTTTATTAGCGTTCGAATTGAGAAACAGTTCCTATGTCTGAGTTTGTTTTTGAGGTTATTTGAGGTCGATTAAAACATACATTATGATTTAGATATACATTATTCTTGTATAAAATTTTATATTATATGTATAAAGTATAAGGCCATAAGACCTATAAATATAATTGAAACGTTAGGGGTTTTCGTCCCCACGCGTTTTAAATGGTTCGGAAAACCTTTCAAATTATGTTATACCATCTATTAAATAGTTGGAAGTCAGTAAACGGCAGTACTACTAAGAACATTAAATTACAATAACCGTACCGCAATCTGCAGGATACTTGTCACCCTAAAGCGTAATATAACTCTCATAATCTTCAGTAAGTACATATTATAATGGCTACAGATCAAAGCATAATATTGCTTGCATACACAGTACAAGGTAACTCAGAAAGATACACACCACATATCAAAAATATAGTTCAAAAGTGCAAATATTAAATACCAACGTCATTATACGTCTAGCGTCGTAGAACAAGACGTATAATGACGATACACGTAGACTACGTGTGTAGAAAAAGATCGTAACTCTTAAACCTCGCATATTGTTCTAGTACCTATCAATCTTGTAATCCTATTCACTTAAGAGAACTTAAACTATGTTTTATATATACTTGCTATATGTAACTTACTTTCTATAACAAATGTTTTGGGTTATAATCATTGGTCAAGAATTGTTTGTTCATGTCATATGTTGCATACATGATTGTAACCTATTTTGTGTTTGATGAACTAATAAATAAAAAAACAGGATGAATGAAATATTTTCAGTCGTAAAACGTCCCGACAGTTCGCACATTGGCCATGGGAATCGAAATGGAGTTTTTAGTATAAAGCCTGGAAACAAGACTGCATAAATAACCACATAAATTAGTTTTTGAAATTCAATTTCGTGGTTGTTAAGTTAGGTTAACTTATTTTTAAGGTAATTTTAAAACAAATTGCACGACGTAAGGCATATTAAAAACGTGAGAACTAACTCTAAAGCCACTCCACAAGGCCTCATTGGTCTTTTTCAATGATAACCTGGAATCTATGTATTGGCTTGCTAAAGTCTTGACCATACTACCGCGTGGTAAGGGATTTTTTAACATAAATAACACACTTACGTGTACGTATTTTGCTATCTATTATATAAAAGTTTGGTGCCCAAAGAATTTATATGCGTCATATCTACTAATAAGGCTAATGAACCTCTGTTCTGTGACAATTTAGATTCACTACAAATTCGTGCTGGCTGAAGAATGTTTCACTTACGTCATATTGTCTAATAATATAATGTTTAACCAAGACATTACTGGTGAGGACCAAATGTATCTAAAAAGCTTCTGCGTACAAGGAACTGAGAGTATTTAGCTCTTTCCGATGCGTTCTGGGGTCAAAAATGAATACAGACAGACAAATAAGGCAGGGTAACAAAATTCTAGAAACATCGTCAAATATATCTGCCAAAAATTTATACTGAAAATGAAAGATTCAAAGCTATTCTAGTAAATAATTACCCACTGATTATCTTGATACTGCCAGGAGAGTCTCTGACAGTATCAGCAAAATCAGTCGATTTATTAAGGTCCAAAATCCTTAATATATTTAGCGTTTTATGAGCGATATCTCATTTGAAATCTCGCGAAGTCTACGCAGTTTCGTTACAGAGAATCACTGTAACGGAAGGATCAGTGACTCCTCAAACAATTTTCACGCCTTGTTAGTAGATGGCGGTTGAAAATAGTTAATTTTCGTATTCAAAATTTAAGCGAGAAAATTGATTAATATATTCTGTCGTATTTTTTTGCTATTACTGAATCTTCGCAATTACGTAATTTTTCTTAATGAAAAACGTATTATCACGTCATAGCTATTTAAACGTGTATCGACGTCAAAACAATTCTATTAGAATCCATAAAAAAATATTATTATAATAAAATAATTCGTTTTAAAATTTAAAATGTGAGAAACGTAATAACCGTGTTTACAATTACTATAAAATTTATATATAAAATAAACAATTAATTACCACAAAATAAACCCATATGAAAACTAAAATCCGTCGAATAGGTCCCCGTTAATTCAATCAGCCGGGCTTGCTAATCGAATAAACCGCATTTAACTTAGTGGGGAAAGAGTTATATGCACCCTACAGTGCGGTGGAGAAACGCTCGGAAAAAACGCAGCGTTTTCACAAAAGAAAGTGGAGATGAAACTGTAAGAGCAATAAAACATAAGTATCTAACAATTTTCAAGATCTTGAAATAAAAACTAAAAACTATTTAAACGGATTTTATCGCGGTTTTTTATATTATTATTTTCTCCCGACGTTTCAGTCCCCGTGACCATGAAGGCTGCAAAGTCTTCGAAACGTCGGGAGAAAATAATAATATAAAAAACCGCGATAAAATCCGTTTAAATAGTTTTTAGTTTTTATTTCAATGTCTAACATTCGCGTAAACATAAGAAATCACAATTTTCAAGATCGTTTATAAAAGTTATTATGTCTTATGTTTACGCGTCTGCTAGACATTACAATTAAACTATTTTTCGGATTTTATCAGTCCTCCCCTGACCATGAATGACGCAAAGCCTTCGAAACTTCGGGAGAAAAATTAAAATATAAAAACCGCGATAAAATCCGAAAATTAGCTTAATATAAATCGTTTATAAACGTTAATAAAGAAATAATTTTGAATTTAATGTCATCTAATTTCGTAGTGCGTACTACTTAGCTAATTTTAACAAATCACAAAGCCCTAATTACTCTGTTAGTGAGACATTTCTCATAAATAATTCTCAATTTCCTAAGTTTATGATCAACTACCATCACTTATACGCTGCAATAAGTGCTAATATCACATAAATTTTAGGCTACATTACACTTACCAGTAAGTTTTTCAGTCATTACAAAAACCAGATCCATCGACAACCGCTTTATTCTACTTAAACATTTTAACTCACAGATAATGAAGATAATTTTGTCGACATTTACTTTTATTACTTGTAATTGCACGTTCTTTTATAGTAAATGAACAACAATATAATGTATAAATTACACCAATTCTCGTCATAATGCGGTTAGTTTTTTTGGATATTAAAAAGTAAATAGACAGATGTTATAAAACGTTTAGCGGAATAAAAAGTGAGAAGTATTTCTGTGTTTCAATACTTAGGCAATTTATAAATATCGTTTACAATATTAGGATTGATATGTGAAACAGTTAGTGGATTTCCATTTCATCATCTATCTTTATCAGAATAAATAAATCTCGGTTCTAAAGTAGAATATTAGTAATTTTCGCACAAATTTCAACAAAATTTGATAGAGCTATACAGAAACCTTATTCCCTAAAGTGCTTTTAAATATCGTGTTCTTACAAAACGTTGTAAGAGTTAGCTGTGTACAAAAAACAATAAGAAGTATGCAGAGGTGTCACCAGAAATATCACTTTCCGCCATGTATATTCCGTCCCATGATGTGATAGGTTAACTTAACACGTTTTGTCGAATAACAGATTTACAAAACATTGTATTATGCAATATTATCATTTTAATAACTCACCATAAATTAATTTATAATTTCTAAAGGACAAACAATGTAAGTCCTAAATCCTCAAACATTTCAAACATTGAATCAGCAAAATCACCAACGAAGCTTACTACCACGAAAAACCGTTCAAACCGGCGTTTTTACACCGCAGTGCGCGCCGCATCAGACAGTCAGTAACGCGTTGCAGCGCCGCTAGCAAATCCAATAGGTTTTCATTAAATAAAACCCTTTTATTGGTTTACGTCGGATTTGTTTAGGTTTATAGCCAGCTTAGCGGTTTCCGGGTTTACGGGCTTATTTGATAAGTATAAGGCTATGTAAGTCGGGATTGTGGGCTTACGAACAACAATATGTAGTTTAATTATAATTTATATTATTAATTTTAGAAATAATTTTTGGTTGAATCATTATTCACTTTCAAAGAATATCACGATTGAAAAAATCATAAAATTAACAATTTATAATTGATATTTTTTTTAAATAAATATCTGGTTTTATATGTTTGTAAGTTTCAGAATGTTTTACGCATGCGCGGTTTCAATTCACCTCACCGTTGTGTCAAAGAATGATGAGCAATTTTTTTTGTATTTTATTATTGAAAATTATAAAAGTCCACTGCATGCTTGCGTATACTGATATTTTAACTCATTATCATAAGTTTAGTGATACAAAAGAATTGAAATTTCAAACAAGTTTTGTGTAATTTTTGCAAAGACAATAATACCTACAGTACACATTCAGTACTATGAACAAATAGATACACAAACCACTATCCCTACACTAGTTATTTTGACAAATCAAAGCCGAAGTGAACTCGCGCTAGCTCCAACTGCCAATCAAAATAAACTCTAATCATAATACTGTCAACATTAATACATCGAATACCAACATACCAGCCAACTGGAGACCATTCCACCGACCAAGGCGTGGTCTTGGATAGATTGACGGCTCATAAAACAAAACTGTTTCAGGCAACGCCTTTGCAAATATATTGTGTTTGCTAAATAAGATTAGTGTAGAAATCGCGTTAGTGGCCACACCTACATTGTCAGCCCCCAAGCACCATCATAGGAATATCCTGTGTTGAGCCATCCATCTTTGTATAGAAGATACCTACACTTTTGAATGGGAAATCGTCTTTTCTGTAGTATTTTCGATGCTAGAATCTCTTAATAAGCGTAGAATTGTGTAAAAATGTATTGGAAACGCTCCGCGTGCTGTCAAAACCGGAGAATGGACTATTTCTGCTTGAAAAATAGGCAAATTGGGTGTTTCTTGGGTCTAGAATGTAGTGAAGGGTTGGTTGAATGGAATGGTTGAGAAA